>NC_084747.1:50510067-50697567 GCF_033978785.1 Entelurus aequoreus | reverse complement strand
CCAGCATTGTTTGCAGGGACTCAGGTCCCTTCTACACTACGGCTAAGGTTATCCAGGGTAAATCCCAGCTAACATTATCCTTTGTCCAAACACACACAATGGTCCTTTAAGCCAAACGCTGATGACATCTATTAAACAGACAAAGAAGCAAGGAATTAAACAGAGACAGAATTAAATTTGGCTCAATTGAGGAGAAACGCGTAGACACTGTACCCTTGTACAGTGTCCCACCACGCTCTGCAAAAGATTGTACTTTTTATTTGTACTTTTCCTGATTACATGGCAACAGCTGTTTCTAAAGGGACGAGGGTCGTAAACAGCCGCTGCCTTTGGTCACAAAACAGAAAAGAAAGAAAGAAAAGGTGCCTGGAGGGGGGGTCAGGCCCTGCTTCCTCTCCGCTTTGTAGATCTCGGGTCAAGACAAAATCTTCCTGTGGATTACAATACATCAAAGAAACCGACACCTTCATGTCGCTTCCCATCCTTCACAGTGGAGTTTTCTTCTGCTTGGTAGGATCAAAGACAGCTTTTGTCTGCTCGCCGGGAACTCATTGAAACACAAAGTTTTGTGATAACTTAGATACAATTATTCTGACAGTGACTGAGCTGCCAGTTTTTAAAGTAAAATCGAAAACATTTTTGGGAGTTTATATAAAAAAAAATATATTGTTAATGTATTGTATATAATCATATCTTACTCATTGTTAAAAGGGGCCCTCTGCGATGTGGCCCTCAATGAAAATGAGTTTGACACCCCTGATGTAGAGGATTATATGTTTGTCTAACTTCTACTGAACCACTGCACGCACAAGCGGGAACATTTGCCATAACACACACGTTTATGTTTGCCATTGAACTCCGTCAGTGGGAACGACTTGAAATTTCTCACACGGCTCGACAAAACAGCCACTGTAACTTCAAGGTGTTCCGCCCAATGACGATGACATTTGGTACACACATTAAGGAGACCGACATATACACATACTGTACATATACATTCACTGTACAAACATACATATACACATACTGTACATATACATTCACTGTACAAACACACATATACACGTACTGTACATATACAAGTACATATACATACATACACTCATGCACATAATCACGTTTCATCAAACTTATATCAACGTTGTTGCCCTAGGGGAAACTGGGTAACACATGGCACACTGACAAAGCTTAACCTATCTTTACTATAACAATCTACAAGGTTAATGTCGTATGTGTCAAATTTGAGCATGATTGGTTGAAAAACATCAATCACAGCCGGTCTAATGGTTATAAAACACAGAAGATATATACTACAGGAAAATGAATAATAAACAAGCACAGCCAGACACAATTCAATTGCAACGGATGCAGAGTAGAGTCAAAAATGGACATAAAACGAGTAAAACAACTCCACACACTTCCAGCTGCACGGCGAAGATGACGGTGGATTATTGCCGCTTCAATGAGGGACATGTCGTCAATAAAGTTATTGATTGGTCGTATCTTGGTAGAGTGATCATCTTATCAAGACTATTAAAGCTGCACTGGACAGGAGAAATACACTAAAATATGTGATAGTACTAGAACAATCTAAGAATACATTCATAGTTATAGATAATATAGCCTACAGGTTTTATTTTTTTGTACGTTTTAGTTACATTTTTATTTGTATTTTATTTTTCTTATTTTAATTGTAATTTATGTAAATGTGGCTGTGGAAGTAAACATTTTTTTTCTTCAATATCAATATCTATCTATAGTAATACTATATCACAACAACGAATTTTTTAAAGAATAAAAATAAAACATTTAATAAATAATAACAAAAAAATTATTTATAAGATTTGGAGTATACACATACACACAAATATGACAGTATTCTCGCAACTATACCATGGCAAAATGAGAAAAAAATAAATAATTATAAGGATATTTTTAAAAGATTATATAATACATAATATATGATTAATTATTCATTAAAAATGCTCCATATTTGATTTAGATCAACAAACATTTTGTATGGATGAATGTGTCCTGCACTACATTACTACATGTAGAGACGGGGGGCATGCTGCCCTCTTGCGTCTACAAGCGGTATTGCATGCAGTGCTTAAATAGGGTCATTTACACCCAATAGCTGAGATAATCTCCAGCACGCCCCAAAAGGGACAAGCGGTAGGAAATGGATGGATGGATGGATAGTATGTGTGTGTGTGTTTGAACAGGCATGGTTGTCCCAGATGTCTTTGGATGGACCACTGGTCATTTACTCTGACCTTTGACCTTTCCAGATGGTAGCACCCGACTTCTCATCACTTACCCCTCCCTGGAGGCCTAAAGTTTGTGTGTGTGTGTAACATAATTCTCACATTGTGTCGACTTTTTTCTTATAAAATTAGAATAGAATAGAATAGAAAGTACTTTATTGATCCCCGGGGGAAATTCAGCACCAGGGATCAACAATGTGTTGACTTTTTTTCTTATAAAATTGGGAACAACTTCTCATATTCTTTCTGTTTCTGTAATATTGCAATATTTTCTCGTAAAATGATTACTTTTTCATGCAAAATGGTGACATTTGTCGTATATAAAATTCTGACTTTCATCATAATATTGCTATTTTTATTGTTGTTGTTCTTGTAAAATAGTGACATTTTTTGAGTAAAATTCCGCTTATTATTATAATATTGACAACATTTTGAAGTGTTCTTATACAATTATGACTTTTGTCGAGTAAAATTACGACCCTTTTCATAAAATTGCCCAAATGTTAAGCTTTCCTTGTAAAATTGCGACTGTTATTGAGTAAAATTCCAACTTTCATTGCACAAATGTTCCGTTTTTCTTGTAAAATTTTGACTTGCGTTGAGTAAAATGGCGACTTTTATTATAACACTGCCACAATTCCAAGTTTTTCTTGTGAAATTGTGACCTTTTTCTTTTAAAATTCCAAGTCATTTTTCACAACAAGCTTTTTTTACATTTGCATAGTATGTATATGTTATTAATGTTGTAAATACAAATCTTTATATACCTAGAAAGGGTGGTCCTAAAGAGGTAGGCATTTTTCGGAGGTCTCAAAAGGTAACAAATACAATAATGTGTGTGTGTGTGTACAGTTTTTTAAAAAAAAAAAAAAACATTATTTTTGCTGCATCCATCTTTTACCCGCCGTCATGTGGACAATCCGCTCCTCCGCGGTGCAACTTGTGAGGTCTGAGTCCATGTTTGTGGGCGGGGCCAAAGGAGACAATGGTCTCTGTGTTGCTGTGCAGGAGGCCCCTCCCCCTCCCCTCTAATATATTCATTACTGTCATTAACCTTCCTTGGACCGTCGCCGTTATCTAATTATTCCCTCATCCCACCCCCCCACCTGTTGTCTGACAAATGAACGGTCTCGCCTCATCGGCTACAGGCGGAGTATGGGGGGACATGGACCCGTGCCAAGAACACACACACACACACACACACACACACACACACACACACACACACACACACACACACACACACACACACACACACACACACACACACACACACACACACACACACACACACACACACACAGAACATAATGAAGACGGTGCACGGTGGCAAACATATGTTGTCGTTATTGAAAGAGTGATGCTAACATGAGAGCAGCCGAGGAGAAACAAACAAAAGGAAGAAGACAAATAAAGACAACTCAAAAGCATAGTCTAAATCTGAGGACTCCATCTAGTGGTAATTAAATATTCCAAACACAGTGTTACTGTTCAAACCGTGGCTAAAAAATATTAAATATACTATTATTGGGTCATTGTGGTAGGACTCAGATGCAGAGTAGGGATTAATTCGGCAGGCTTTTATTTTGAAACTTCCTTTCACCCTCAGAGTCAGGGCAATTTAATATAGGCTATAACTAAACTAGTCGGCGAAAAAGGTTCCAAAAAAAAAGGAACAACCGAAAATCACTCTGAAAGGAGGGAAACACAAAAACTAGACATGTCCGATAATGGCTTTTTTGCTGATATCCGATATTCCGATATGGTCCAACTCTTAATTACCGATTCCGATATCAACCGATACCGATATATACAGTTGTGGAATTAACACATTATTATGCCTAATTTTGTTGTGATGCCCCCACTGGATGCATTAAACAATGTAACAAGGTTTTCCAAAATAAATCAACTCAAGTTATGGAAAAAAAAAAATGCCAACATGGCACTGCCATATTTATTATTGAAGTCACAAAGTGCATTATTTTTTTTAACATGCCTCAAAACAGCAGCTTGGAATTTGGGACATGCTCTCCCTGAGAGAGCATGAGGAGGTTGGGTTGGGGGGGACGGGGTGGGTGGAGTATTGGGAGGGGACTAGGGGGTATGTATATTGTAGCGTCCAGAAAGAGTTAGTGCTGCAAGGGGTTCTGGGTATTTGTTCTGTTGTGTTTATGTTGTGTTACGGTGCGGACGTTCTCCCGAAATGTGTTTGCCATTCTTGTTTGGTGTGGGTTCACAGTGTGGCGCATATTTGTAACAGTGTTAAAGTTGTTTATACGTCCACCCTCAGTGTGACCTGTATGGCTGTTGACCAAGTATGCCTTGCATTCACTTGTGTGTGTGTGAAAAGTCGTAGATATTATGTGACTGGGCCGGCACGCAAAGGCAGTGCCTTTAAGGTTTATTGGCGCTCTGTACTTCTCCCTACGTCCGTGTACACAGCGGCGTTTTAAAAAGTCATAAATTTTGCTTTTTGAAACCGATACCGATAATTTTAAAACCGATACCGATAATTTCCGATATTACATTTCAAAGCATTTATCGGCCGATAATATCGGACATCCCTAACAAAAACAATAACGAACTATACTTGGCGCCGTATATTCTATGAAATGTATTATAAACAAAAAAAGGCTCCAACAGGAGGAAGAAACAATGGCTATGAAACTTCTACACTGTCTCTAATCTAATAAAGATTTAGGAAAAGGAAGAACTGTAAGAAAAACTGAAAACTCACCACTTCGGCTGCAAAACTAAATAAGACAAAATCACTCTGCTGAGGAGGAGAGAAAGACAACTCAAAATATCAACGAAGGAATTCAGGATCAAGGTATTCAAACACGAGACGAGGCAAGGCATGGACAGGCGGCTAGAGAGGCACGAATAAACGAGACAATCTGGCACAGAACAAAGAGAGGCGTGGGATTATAAGACACATGAGGCTAATGGGGAACAGGTGGAAACAATCAGGGGTCAGGGATGACGTCAGACTGATGACACAAAAGGAAGGGCAAGTGACCTGAAACTTTTCAAAGTAAAACATGCAATTCACAAGACAGAAGAAAGCAAGACAAGACATCCCTCACCGCGGTGTGACAACAAGTCGTTCCCTGAGGTGAGACTTGGGTAAACAAGGTTTTGAGATTAACTGGTCTAAATGTAATATAGACACTTTTGATCAGGAATTGTTATGTCTCACAATAATCCACAAAACTGGATTAAGCTTTCCACACACTTGAAAAATCTAACAAATTATATTTTTTTCTGTCTCACAAAAGATTAGTTATTGAGGGAAGTCATGAAATTTTTCAATTTTTTTTCGTCAATTACCTTTTTAAAAAATTTTTTTTTTACAATGTTCCGCAGGCCAATAAAAAATGAGCTGCGGGCCACACTTTGGATATCCATTTTAGACTTTGGACTTACAAAAGGACTCTCCTCCATTTTGTGGTATTTAGTCCAGTGTGTGGTGAATCTTGTATAATAGTCGAGGAACTCAAATAAAGAAAACTCAACAGTCATTTTTTTTGGGGTGGTTTACTTGACACATTTCAACACAATAAAACGGATAAGAAGCTGAGGACAAAGCGCTTTAATGAAATAACCCCAGCAGGCACGAGACATTGATACAACATCGATTATACGCACGTCCTTTAAAACTGACCTTGAAATAACGTCGCAAAATAGTCGTATTTGTAAATTGAGACAACATTGATGTCTAACGTTGGATTGATTGAGACTTTTATTAGTAGATTGCACAGTACAGTACATAGTCCGTACAATTGACCCGAATAAGTTTTCCAACTTGTTTACGTAAATCAATTCATGGTAAAAAAAATAATTGTTGGCAGCGGTGGGATTCGAACCCACGCCTCCGAAGAGACTGGAGCCTTAATCCAGCGCCTTAGACCGCTCGGCCACGCTACCACATCCATGTTGTTTGTTGGGAAATAACCAAATTTCTTTGAATAAACGTCGCCAAAACGCACTTTGTTTCAACGTTGTATTTGTGTCATACTTGCCAACCCTCCCGTTTTTAGCGGGAGACTCCCGGTATTCAGCGCCTCTCCCGATAACCTTCCGGCAGAAATTTTCTCCCGACAAACTCCCGGTATTCAGCCGGAGCTGGAGGCCACGCCCCCTCCATCTCAATGCGGACCTGAGTGGGGACAGCCTGTTCTCACGTCCGCTTTCCCACAATATAAACAGCTTGCCTGCCCAATGACGTCATAACATCTACGGCTTTCAGAGAGTAGAGTGCACAACTGCGCACACAACAAGGAGACGGAGCAGAAGAACGAGGAAGTTACAGACATGGCGACGCCGTCGACGAGCAAGATGAAGAAATACGCTTGCAAGTTCCAAAACGAATGGAAACAAGAATTTCAGTTCATCCAGGACAGTTCGAAGGGGAAGGGGTATGTAATTATGTTGCCTGTACATTTTGTAGAACAGACTTCTCCATTGAACACGGTGGCCGAGTCATGAACGGAGGAGAAGTTAAACAGGACAATACTGCCATCTACTGGATAGCCCCCGGAACACTGAAATTCAAGTATTTCTTTTATTTATATGTATAATAAAATAAATATATATGCATATATATATATAACTAGAATTCACTGAAAGTCAAGTATTTCATATATATATATATATATATATATATATATATATATATATATATATATATATATATATATATATATATATATATATATATATATATGTATATATATATATATATATATATATATATATATATATATATATATATATATATATATATATATATATATATATATATATATATACACTACTGTTCAAAAGTTTGGGGTCACATTGAAATGTCCTTATTTTTGAAAGAAAAGCACTGTACTTTTCAATGACTTTAAAGAAATACACTCTATACATTGCTAATGTGGTAAATGACTATTCTAGCTGCAAGTGTCTGGTTTTTGGTGCAATATCTACATAGGTGTGTAGAGGCCCATTTCCAGCAACTATCACTCCAGTGTTCTAATGGTACAATGTGTTTGCTCATTGGCTCAGAAGGCTAATTGATGATTAGAAAACCCTTGTGCAATCATGTTCACACATCTGAAAACACTTTAGCTCGTTACAGAAGCTACAAAACTGACCTTCCTTTGAGCAGATTGAGTTTCTGGAGCATCACATTTGTGGGGTCAATTAAACGCTCAAAATGGCCAGAAAAAGAGAACTTTCATCTGAAACTCGACAGTCTATTCTTGTTCTTAGAAATGAAGGCTATTCCACAAAATTGTTTGGGTGACCCAAAACTTTTGAACGGTAGTGTGTATATATATATATATATATATATATATATATATATATATATATATATATATATATATATATATATATATATATATATATATATATATATATATATATATATATATATATATATATATATATATATATATATATATATATATATGAAATACTTGAGTTGGTGAATTCTAGCTGTAAATATACTCTCCTCTTAACCACGCCCCCCGCCCCAACCACGCCCCCCCACCCCACCCCGACCAGGCCCCCCGACACCCCCAACCTCCCGATATTGGAGGTCTCAAGGTTGGCAAGTATGATTTGTGTTGTAGGATATTTGTTGGGAAATGACCAAAATTCAAAGGTCAAATCAACGTCAGAACCCAACATGGATTAAACGTCGTCTAAAAGCACGTCGTTTCAACGTTAGGTTTGAGTTGCTCACCTAACTCGACAAGTTCTCAACGTTGTTTTCATGCCTTGTGCCTGCTGGGATAAAACTTGTCTTCTCCGTCTCGTCACTTGCTCGGACCATCACTATTAATATTGCGAGTATTCGCACAGATGAACTGGGAATGTGCTGGAAGCGTAACACTGTAGGGCAGACACAGGAACAGGTTCAAATGAGTACTTTTTAAAAGTCTTGTCACAGATAAACAGTTTGTTCTTAAAAGCACGTTTTAAGAGTAAATGATTCTTCATGGTACGAGTCATGTTTACTACACATAAAGTAAATACATGCCTCCATTTCATCATCGTTCATATAGTCGCCAGGTGTGAGGCCTGCAAAAGCATCTGGTCTATATTAAATTATTATTGTTTAAAAAAAAAAAGAAAATGTATTATCTACCTCTATCTGTGCTTTAAAATATTTCTGCTGAGTTGCTGGTGTAAAAATGGTGCGTTTACAATCGCCACAATAATGCTGACGAGGCAGTTTTCTGCAGCATTGATTCTGTTGCAGCGGTGTTAAAGTTATTTAAAGTACCACTGATAGTCACACACACACTCGGTGTGGTGAAATGACCCTCCGCATTTGACCCATCGCCTTGTGAGGGGAGCAGTGAGCAGCAGCAGCGGTGGCCACACTCGGGAATCATTTTGGTGATTTAACCCCCAATTCCACCAACCCTTGCAGGGAGGTAACGGGTCCCATTTTTATAGGCTTTGGTATGACTCGGCCGGGGTTTGAACTCACGACCTACCGATCTCAGGGCGGACACTCGAACCACAAGGCCACTGAATACACTTTATAATTAATGACAGCTTGGTCAAAAACAGCAATTTTTCCCCCCTTTCTCATGCACTCCAGATCATTATTTCAGGTAAAAAAATAAAATAAAATCACAAGTGACTTATATGGACCTCTGCATGCACTTTAAAATCGGTGGCAGTTGGTGTAAAAATCATATGTTGTGAAGTGAATTATATTTATATAGCGCTTTTTCTCTAGTGACTCAAAGCACTTTACATAGTGAAACCCAATATCTAAGTTGCATTTAAACCAGTGTGGGTGGCACCGGGAGCAGGTGGGTAAAGTGTCTTGCCCAGGGACACAACGGCAGTGACTAGGATGGCGGAAGCGGGGATCGAACCTGGAACCCTCAAGTTGCTGGCACGGCCACTCTACCAACCGAGCTATGCCGCTGTTAACGCTGGCTGATTATTATAATATTGGTTCTGTTGCTGCAGTGTTGTGCAACATATATATACTTTATACTATATTTATACAGTATATATATATATATATATATATATACTAACACTTTAAAACTAATGACAGCTTGGTCAAAAACAGCAATTTTTTTCCCCCTTTCTCATGCACTCCAGACCATTATTTCAGGTTAAAAAAAGAGTGACTTATATGGACCTCTGAATGCACTTTAAAATGGGTTGCAGTTGGTGTAAAAATCACGTATTCTGTTAACGCTGGCTGATTATTACAACATTGGTTCTGTTGCTGCGGTGTTGTGCAACAGATATATACTTTATACTATATATATACAAACACTTAAAAACTAATGACAGCTTGGTCAAAAACAGCTATTTCCCCCCTCCTTTCTCATGCGCTCCAGATCATTATTTCAGGTTAAAAAAAAAAAAAAAGACTTATATGGACCTCTGCATGCTCTTTAAAATGGGTTGCAGTTGGTGTAAAAATCACGTGTTCTGTTAACGCTGGCTGATTATAACAACATTGGTTCTGTTGCTGCAGTGTTGTGCAACAGATATATACTTTATACTATATATATACTAATACTTTAAAACTAATGACAGCTTGGTCAAAAACATCTATTTCCCCCCCTTTCTCATGCACTCCAGATCATTATTTCAGGCTAAAAAAAGTGACTTATATGGACCTCTGCATGCACTTTAAAATGGGTGGCAGTTGGTGTAAAAATCACGTGTTCTGTTAACGCTGCCTGATTATTACAACATTGGTTCTGTTGCTGCGCTGTTGTGCAACAAATATATACTTTATACTATATATATAATAAAACTTTAAAACTAATGACAGCTTGGTCAAAAACAGCAATTGTTTTCCCCTTTCTCATGCACTCCAGATCATTATTTCAGGTAAAAAAAAAAAGTGACTTATATGGACCTCTGCATGCACTTTAAAATGGGTGGCAGTTGGTGTAAAAATCATGTGTTCTGTTAACGCTGGCTGATTATTGCAATATTGGTTCTGTTGCCGCGGCCATAATTCAAAGCATTTACGCTACTTGCCTTCACACCTCTTTCCTTCTGCGACGACATCTCTTCATGCATGCAAACATTGCGTGAAATAAGCGACACGAGATGATGGCAAACATTCCAAAAAATCATGGAATGACCAAAAAGGAGAAGCAACAATTTCTGCTGCAATTCCGCTTCCTGTGCAAAAGCCTTGTTCATTTCGCTGAAGTCCCGTTAACATTCTGTCTCATTTCATCTCCCGTTTGTCCTCATCGGGCCCAATAAAAAAAGTCCAGGCCTGACGAGTCGATCAAGTGCAGCAGGAGAAGTTGGGTTTTTTCCTAGGAGCGTCCAAGTTTGGCAGTGACTGAAAGTGACACTTTTCATCAAACGTGGCATGTTTGGTCACCTCCCTGGCACAGGAGAGAACGGCAGTTTAAAGAAAGACACTTTCAATAATAAAATGTAGTAAGCGGAATCATTTTGGAATCTATTTTCATATCTATTCTTTTTTTACCTGGCTAAATGCAGCACAGCTTCCACTATGTTGGAGCCATCTTTGGCGCTGGTTTCACAGAAGAGAGTGTTGTACGTCTGTTTGCATAAACACATCTTTTATTTACACTTTCAAGCAGGAAAGAAAACACTCAACAAAAATTGATAAAAATATGACAGCTAAAAGTAATAATAATAATAATAATATATTAGAGTAGGTTATACTTGATTTTAATGTATTTTTTTTTACACATATATATTATTTTTATATTTAATTTGATAAATAAAAATAGATTTGATAGTTTATTATTGTTCAATAAGACATTACTAATTAGATTAACAATTCAAAATTCAACAATTCTTTAAAAAATATATTATTTCTCACATTAAAATAAATATATTAGTATTACAATGTATATTATTCACATAATATAATAACTAAAATATAGTATAATTCAAGTTAAATGAAATATTTAAAAATATATATATATATTATAGACATATATATATAAATTATATTTTATATTTTAATTCCTGTACATTTTGTTATTGTATTTTATAATTGTATGCATCAAAAGTATTTGTTTTGAGCAATGAATCACATTAATGTATTCTTTTACACATATATATTATTTTTATATTTAATTTGATAAATAAAAATAGATTTGATAGTTTATTATTGTTCAATAAGACATTATTAATTAGATTAACAATTCAAAATTCAACAATTTTTTAAACAATATATTATTTCTCACAATAAAATAAATATATTAGTATTACAAATTATATTATTCACATAATATAATAACTCAAATATATTATAATTCAAGTTACATAAAATATTTTAAAAAAAATAATATATATGGTTATTGTATTCTCATTATTATTATAGACGTATATATATATATATAAATTATATTTTATATTTTAATTCCTGTACATTTTGTAATTGTATTTTATAATTGTATCCATCAAAAGTATTTGTTTTGAGCAATGAATCACATTAATGTATTCTTTTACACATATATATTATTTTTATATTTAATTTGATAAATAAAAATAGATTCGATAGTTTATAATTGTTCAATAAGACATTATTAATTAGATTAACAATTCAAAATTCAACAATTTTTTAAACAATATATTATTTCTCACATTAAAATAAATATATTAGTATCACAATGTATATTATTCACATAATATAATAACTAAAATATAGTATAATTCAAGTTAAATGAAATATTAAAAATATATATATATATATATTATAGACATATATATATAAATTATATTTTATATTTTAATTCCTGTACATTTTGTTATTGTATTTTATAATTTTATCCATCAAAAGTATTTGTTTTGAGCAATGAATCACATTAATGTATTCTTTTACACATATATATTATTTTTATATTTAATTTGATTAATAAAAATAGATTTGATAGTTTATAATTGTTCAATAAGACATTATTAATTAGATTAACAATTCAAAATTCAACAATTTTTTAAACAATATATTATTTCTCACATTAAAATAAATATATTAGTATCACAATGTATATTATTCACATAATATAATAACTAAAATATAGTATAATTCAAGTTAAATGAAATATTAAAAATATATATATATATATATTATAGACATATATATATAAATTATATTTTATATTTTAATTCCTGTACATTTTGTTATTGTATTTTATAATTTTATCCATCAAAAGTATTTGTTTTGAGCAATGAATCACATTAATGTATTCTTTTACACATATATATTATTTTTATATTTAATTTGATAAATAAAAATAGATTTGATAGTTTATTATTGTTCAATAAGACATTATTAATTAGATTAACAATTCAAAATTCAACAATTTTTAAAACAATATATTATTTCTCACAATAAAATAATTATATTAGTATTACAATGTATATTATTCACATAATATAATAACTAAAATATAGTATAATTCAAGTTAAATGAAATATTAAAAAAAAATATATATATGGTTATTGTATTCTCATTATTATTATTATAGTCATATATATATATAAATTATATTTTATATTTTAATTCCTGTACATTTTGTTATTGTATTTTATAATTGTATCCATCAAAAGTATTTGTTTTGAGCAATGAATCACATTTTGAAAATAAAAAGTTGGTACGTGTAAAAACGTCACGTATATCTAAATATTGTTAAAAAATATTTTAAAAAAGAACAATTATGATGAACCTTTAAAAAAAAAAAAATCTCATTCATCTCTGAAGTGAACCATAAATTACTTAACTATTTAATTATGAGAACTTTAATTATTGTGTATATGTCTATATGTCTAATATTTATTTATGTATTTAATATTAGTTTACTTACTTATTGTATATTAATTTATTTACTAATTTATTTATTCACTGTTGTGTTAGAGAGAACAGAGAAATGAGATAAAACTGCTATGATACGAAAAGGGTTAGGATTAAATAAGATCTGCTTCTTCCTACTCCTTTTCAAATGTGCTGTAATGAAACAACTGTAAATATGTGATGCATTACATTGTATGCATGTTAGAAATAAACGGAAACTGAATGACTGACTATATTAAAGTGTAGTGACGAAAAGTACAGTCACGACAACAATAACAATAATAATAATAATCACCATAGCTAGTTTCTCTCCATAGCTGGTGGGGACACAGTTGGCTGCTTCTTGTCTGAGGTCACACTTATTACCAATCAGCATGATGGGGATGTCCTCCTGAGACATGTCCTGTTGTGCACATGAAATATAACATCAAAAACACAAACAGCAACAACAGAAATACACAATACAACACACACACTATCATGTCTGACACTTACATATCTGCTGCTTGTGTAAAAAGATAAGCAAAACATTAGGACGGAAAGTGAAACATGTCTCCTCGTCCTTGTCCACTTTGACTTTAGAGCTTTACCTCAATCATGTCCACCCACTCCCTCACACTCAGGAAACTCTTCTCGCACGTGACATCGTAGAGCAGCAACACGCCGTCCGCTCGCCGGAAATACGACTTTGCGATACTGCGAAATCTGGACAAAGAACACAAATTTAAAAATGTTGTCACTACA
Organism: Entelurus aequoreus; assembly: GCF_033978785.1. Classification (NCBI taxonomy): domain Eukaryota; kingdom Metazoa; phylum Chordata; class Actinopteri; order Syngnathiformes; family Syngnathidae; genus Entelurus; species Entelurus aequoreus. The sequence continues at coordinate 50,683,731 of NC_084747.1, read as the reverse complement.
CTGCAAAAAGTCAGTGTTCAAAAACAAGAAAAAAATTTAAAAAAATTAGGGGTATTTTATTTGAACTAAGCAAAATTATCTGCCAATAGAACAAGAAAATTTGGCTTGTCAAGACTTTCCAAAACAAGTAAAATTAGCTAACTTCAATGAACCCAAAAATACCTTAAAATAAGTATATTCTCACTAATAACAAGTGCACTTTTCTTGGTAGAAAAAAAAAAATTAGACCTTTTTGCTCAATATGTTGAAAAATATTCTTAAAGGCCTACTGAAACCCACTACTACCGACCACGCAGTCTGATAGTTTATATATCAATGATGAAATCTTAACATTATAACACATGCCAATACGGCCGGGTTAACTTATAAAGTGACATTTTAAATTTGCCGCTAAACTTCCGGTTCGAAACGCCTCTGAGGATGACGTATGCGTGTGACGTAGCCCGGCGAACACGGGTATGCCTTCCACATTGAAGCCGATATGAAAAAGCTCTGTTTTCATTTCATAATTCCACAGTATTCTGGACATCTGTGTTCGTGAATCTGTTTCAATCATGTTCATTGCATTATGGAGAAGGAAGCCAAGCAAGCAAAGAAGAAAGTTGTCGGTGCGAAATGGACGTATTTTTCGAACGTAGTCAGCCACAACAGTACACAGCCGGCGCTTCTTTGTTTACATTCCCGAAAGATGCAGTCAAGATGGAAGAACTCGGATAACAGAGACTCTAACCAGGAGGACTTTTGATTTGGATACACAGACGCCTGTAGGGAACTGGGACAACACAGACTCTTACCAGGATTACTTTGATTTGGATGACAAAGACGCAGACGTGCTACTGTGAGTATGCAGCTTTGGCTTTTTTTTTGCGTATGTACGTAACTTTTTTAAAATATATAAGCTTTATGAACCTTGGGTTAGGTGAACGGTCTTTTGGGCTGAGTGATTGTGTGTGTTGATCAGGTGTTTGAATTGTATTGGCGTGTTCTATGGAGCTAGGAGCTAGCAGAGGAGCTAGGAGCTAGCATAACAAACACGCAGGTGTTATTATGCAGGATTAATTTGTGGCATATTAAATATAAGCCTGGTTGTGTTGTGGCTAATAGAGTATATATATGTCTTGTGTTTATTTACTGTTGTAGTCATTCCCAGCTGAATATCAGGTACCGTGAGTATGCAGCCTTGGCTGCTAAACATTCGATAACTTGACCGTATGTGCGCGTCACGTACGTAACTTTTTAAAAATATATAAGCTTTATGAACCTTGGGTTAGGTAAACGGTCTTTTGGGCTGAGTGATTGTGTGTGTTGATCAGGTGTTTGTATTGTATTGGCGTGTTCTATGGAGCTAGGAGCTAGCAGAGGAGCTAGGAGCTAGCATAACAAACACGCAGGTGTTTTTATGCAGGATTAATTTGTGGCATATTAAATATAAGCCTGGTTGTGTTGTGGCTAATAGAGTATATATATGTCTTGTGTTTATTTACTGTTGTAGTCATTCCCAGCTGAATATCAGGTCACCCCCGGCTCTCACAGCATCTTCCCTATCTGAATAGCTTCAACTCCCCACTAGTCCTTCACTTGCACTTTACTCATCCACAAATCTTTCATCCTCGCTCAAATTAATGGGGAAATTGTCGCTTTCTCGGTCCGAATCTCTCTCACTTCATGCGGCCATCATTGTAAACAATAGGGAACTTTGCGTATATGTTCAACTGACTACGTCACGCTACTTCCGGTAGGGGCAAGCCTTTTTTTTATCAGATACCAAATGTTGCAATCTTTATCGTCGTTGTTCTATACTAAATCCTTTCAGCAAAAATATGGCAATATCGCGAAATGATCAAGTATGACACATAGAATAGATCTGCTATCCCCGTTTAAATAAAAAAAATTCATTTCAGTAGGCCTTTAAATGAAGTAAATGCTAGTGCCATTATCTTGACATAATGATATGCGCTCGGCATCATGATTTTTTTTTTCATGCTTGAAGTAAGAAATTATTACTTAAAAAAAGTAGTTTTATACTTGTGAGTGTTGATGACACAGCTTTGCATCAGTTGATATTCTAGTTTCAAGCATGTTTTACTCAATATAGGTCATCAAATCTCAGCAACAAGCTGTAATATCTTACTGAGATCATTTAGGACCAAAACACTTAAAACAAGTAAAACACTCTAACATAAAATCTGCTCAGTGAGAAGAATTATCTTATCAGACAGAAAATAAGCAAATATCACCCTTATTTGAGATATTTAATCTTACTTAGATTTCAGTTTTTGCAGTGTACTTGTTCACAAACAAACCTGGGGACGACCATATACAGTATGTGCAAACACACACACACACACACACACACACACACACACACACACACACACACACACACACACACACACACACACACACACACACACACACACACACACACACACACACACTCACGCGCACTCACGCGCACACACACACCTCTCCTGTCCGGCGGTGTCCCAAATTTGCAACAGAGTGGGCTGTCCGTCCACTACAAGCGTCTTCATTTGGAAATCAACGCCTGAACACAAATAAACAAGTACATTTAAACCACGACTTTGTGGTGGACACAAATGGAGCAGGGTAAATATGCACATTTTAAAAATGACAAAAACATGGTAAGAACTAAAGCTGTCAAGCTAATGAAGGCTACATGCTAAAAGCTAACAGAACTGCTAGCGTGTTAGAACAGTAAACATTTCATTTGGTTTTGCTTTGTAGGTATATTGAGCATTGTAATATTATGAGAGCTGAGATGATAGGTGTCCTGGCTTGTCCACCGATATCAAAAAAGTTAAATATTCTAATATTGATTATAATAGGCTGACCATATTCTGAAATCCCAAAAAGAGGACACATATATACAAGACGGCAGCACGCCTAGGTGAAAATTTGCCAATGATACTCGAACTTGCTTTATAAATAATATATTTATTCAAATAAAGCATTTTTTCTCCTCTGTTGACAGCAGTGTTGGCGCTAGGAATTTTCAAAAAGAGGTCCCAGGGACCCCATCAAGTCATAAAAATGGGACACAGTAAATTTTTGGGGTCGCTCTTTTTTGTAAGCGTTTTGAAAAAAAATAAATAAACGTACGCATTATCCTGTTATATCTCACATTCTATATTGTGTTTTGGAAAAAGGTTGTCATAAACGTTACTTAATTCATTAAAAAAAACAAATTTGCATACATATGTAAATGTATTCAGTTACCGTATTTTTCGGACTATAAGTCGCAGTTTTTTTTCATAGTTTGGCCGGGGGTGCGACTTATACTCAGGAGCGACTTATGTGTGAAATTATTAACACATTACCGTAAAAAAATCAAATAATAATATTTAGCTCATTCACGTAAGAGACTAGACGTATAAGATTTCATGGGATTTTTGTAAGCGTTTTGAAAAAAAAAAAAATAAACGTACGCATTATCCTGTTATATCTCACATTCTATATTGTGTTTTGGAAAAAGGTTGTCATAAACGTTACTTAATTCATTAAAAAAAAACAAATTTGCATACATATGTAAATGTATTCAGTTACCGTATTTTTCGGACTATAAGTCGCAGTTTTTTTTCATAGTTTGGCCGGGGGTGCGACTTATACTCAGGAGCGACTTATGTGTGAAATTATTAACACATGACCGTAAAAAAATCAAATAATAATATTTAGCTCATTCACGTAAGAGACAAGACGTATAAGATTTCATGGGATTTAGCGATTAGGAGTGACAGATTGTTTGGTAAACGTATAGCATGTTCTATATGTTATAGTTATTTGAATGACTCTTACCATAATTTTGTACTCTCTCGTCCCAGGAAGAATGCTTTGCGGAAATCTTTTATTTATAGATCTTTATCTCTCTGGAATAACCTGCCTCCGATTCTCACCGGCATTGAAAGTAAACAGGTTTTTAAAAAGAAAGTAATATTTTATCTGAGTCTTTAAATTAGTTTGCTCGTTGATGATTCGTTTGGTTTTATATTGTGTAGTTATATTTATATGGTAATTATTATTCTGTGACTGTAAATTGTTTGATTGTTTTCTTATTGATGCTTTTATTTTTTTTTCTGTATTGTGTTGTTATAATTATATGCTTATACTTAGACTTAGACTTAGACTTAGACAAACTTTAATGATCCACAAGGGAAATTGTTCAGTAGCTCAGTTACAATGATGGAAAGGACAATGCAGGTATAACTAGACTAATATAGCTATAAAAAAAATCTAACATATATACGAATATATACATAATATGTGTACAGAGTAATTTATATGCAGATATATTATATTATGTCTATAACATATATACAATATAAACCAATGACCATGTACAATATTACAGTATATACAGTCTATATGACAGCAGCAGCATAAAATAGAGAGTAGGTCCAGCAGGAAATAGAAAATAGACATTATAAACAAAGAGAAGTAGCTAACATGTCAGGTGTCAGGTAATAGGCAGATGTCATCTATTGCTGTATGGCGAGCGATTATACAGCTGGATGGAGTGTGGAATGAAGGAGTTCTTGAATCGCACAGTGCGGGAAGGAAGTTGAAGGAGCCTGTTGGAGTATGAACTCCGCTGTCCCTTAATTGTCAGGTGGAGTGGATGGGCAGGATTGTCTATGATGGCCAGCAGTTTGTCCAGTGACCTCCTGTCCCTCACTGACACAAACGCCTCCAATTGTGTGCCAATAGTTTGGCCGGCTTTCCGGATCAGATTATCAATCCGGTTTGAGTGCCTTTTGCTGGTGCTGCTCCCCCAACAAACCACTGCGAAGTACAGTGCACTGGCCACAACAGACTGATAAAATATCTCCAACAGCTTGCTGCACACATACTTGTAATTGTATTGAATTGTGGACCCCAGGAAGACTAGTGGGTTGTTGAGGCAACCAGCTAATGGGGATCCTTAATAAAAATAAAAATAAAAATCAAATCATAATATGTTACGTTAACATACCAGGCACGTTCTCAGTTGGTTATTTATGCGTCATATAACGTACACTTATTCAGCCTGTTGTTCACTATTCTTTATTTTTTTTAAATTGCCTTTCAAATGTCTATTCTTCGTGTTGGGTTTTATCAAATAAATTTCCCCAAAAAATGCGACTTATATGTTTTTTTCCTTCTTTATTATGCATTTTCTTATACTCCGAAAAATACGGTAATACGTTTCCTTTATTTAAGTCCTTTATTTCCAAGCTTTTGCGGGCCAAATAAAACAATGTGGCGGGCCTTTTGTTTGACACCTGTGATCTACATGATTTTGCAGGCTGTTACATCGAAGTCAATTGATTACATATGGTGTCTTTAAACTCACCGAGGGTTGCGTTGGAGTTCATCTTGAATTCGTTCATGCAAAGACGAAGCAGGAAGCTGGACTTCCCCACAGCGGCGTCCCCCGCCAGGACAATCCTGTAGGCCTTTTCTGATGTCATGTAGCCAAGATCGGACCTGCCCTCCTTTTGGAGACAACAACACAACTTTGGAACTTACATACTGCTCTTTAACATTGCTTCTGCTCATTCCAAACAGAATTGGGCAGTGGAAGTATTCTAAATGATGTGTTTCGACCAGAGGTACTGTATAACATGGCTTGTATTTAGACCTCCATTGCCTGTCTCGTCTCACCTTCACGCTGATGGCACTGATGGCTTTTCGAGTGGGCGGAGCCACAGGTGTGGGCGGGGCCACAGAAGCTGATACGGGAAAGGGTTCAGATGGCTTCCAGTCCAAACCTGAACTGCTGTCTGAGCCAAATGCCGACTCGACGTCCTGCGTCTCTGGTGGCTGGGATGTGAAAAACACGACATTAAAACATGAATAATTAATACATTTAAAATACATTGTAATAAACACACTCAAATAACAATACATTATTGTAATAACCACACACAATCACCTATTATACCTCCATCTCCTGTCTCATTTTACCTCCACGCTGATGGCACTGATGTTTTTTCGGGTGGGCGGAGCCTCAGGTGTGGGCGGGGCCTCAGGTGTGGGCGGGGGCGCAGATGCGAATACGGGAATGGGTTCAGATGGCTTCCAGTCCAAAACTGAACTGCCGTCTGAGCCAAATGCTGACTCGACATCCTGCGTCTCTGTTGGCTGAGATATGAAAAGCACGACAACAAAATATGAATAGTTAATACATTAAAAATACATTGTAATAATCACACGTAAACAATAAGACATTATCATAATAGTCACAAGCAAACAACAAGACATTATTGTAATAATCACATGCAAACAACAAGATATTATTGTAATAATCACATGCAAACAACAAGACATTATTTTAATAATTATATGCAAACAACAAGACGTTATTATAATAGTCACAAGCAAACAACAATACATTATTGCAATAATTACATGCAAACAACAAGACATTATCATAATAGTCACAAGCAAACAACACATTATAGCAGTGGTTCTGAAATTTTTTTTTGTCATCCCCCACTTTGTACAAGGGGGCGTTTTCAAGCCTCACCTGCCCCCATCGCCCCAACAGAACGCTATTGCCAAGCTTAACATTTTCAAATTTATTGAACATCAAGTAACATCAAGTTGTATACATTCAAACTCAATAACATAAAATAACATCAAGTTCAATAATAAATAAAATAACTGTGCAGCTGTGGTATAACTTGCATCAAGTTCAATAATAAATAAAATAACTTGCATCAAGTTCAATAATAAATAAAACAAAAGTGTTATAACTTGCATCAAATTCAATAATAAATCAAAAAAAGTGTTATAACTTGCATCAAGTTCAATAATAAATCAAATAAAAGTGTTATAACTTGCATCAAGTTCAATAATAAATCAAATAAGTGTTATAACTTGCATCAAGTTCAATAATAAATCAAATAAAAGTGTTATAACTTGCATCAAGTTCAATAATAAATCAAATAACTTGCATCAAGTTCAATAATAAATCAAATAAAAGTGCCACTTTGCAATCTTTGCAAAAAAAAAAAAGGAGGAGCTATGCATTTGGCAAGACAGGGCAAGTGAACATGAGTTTTACAGTACTCCAGCATTAGTGGCTGCAATGAGCCTGTTTTGCACTGCACAGCTTTTCAAATCGGGGTTGCAGGCTTGACATTGCCACTCTTAGCCTGCTACGCATCCGCGCGAAAGTTTGTTCCGCTTAGCCCCGCCCCCATTAGTTACTGTTGCTATGTCTGTCAAACTTTCGCTCCTACTTAGAAATTTAAAGCCTACAGTAAAAATAAGTAATTTACATGTATTTATATAGCGGATTTCACAGACAGAATCACAAAGTGATTTACAGTGTGTATACAAAATGAAAGCATAGTAAAAAAAAATATCTAAGAATAAAATTTAAAAAAAAAAACATTTGAAGTGAAATTTCCTCCCGTTCCTCGCGCCCCACCTGTCATGTCTCTATTCCCCACCAGTGGGGGGCGCCCCACACTTTGAGAAACGCTGCATTATTGTAATAATCAAATACAAACAACAACACATTATTGTAACAATCACATGCAAACAACAATACATTATTGTAATAATCAAATGCACGCAACAAGACATTATCATAATAGTCACAAGCAAACAACAACACATTATTGTAATAACAAAAGGCAAACAACACATTATTTTAATAATCACGCATAAACAACAAGACATTATTGTAATAATCACATGCAAACAACAAGACATTATCATAATTATCACATGTAAACAACAAGACATTATCATAATTATCACATGTAAACAACAAGACATTATCATAATTATCACATGTAAACAATAAGACATTATCATAATAATCACATGTAAACAACAAGACATTATCATAATAATCACAGGCAAACAACAATACATTATCATAATAATCACATGTAAACAACAAGACATTATCATAATAATCACACGCAAACAACAAGACATTATCATTATAATCACATGTATAATCACATCTAAAATGACTGTAAAAAGTTCATGTCCGGTCATAAACATGTAAACATACAAGACATTATCGTAATAATCACACGCAAACAAGACATTATTTTAATAATTACATGCAAACAACAAGACATTATCATAATAGTCACAAGCAAAGAACAACACATTATTGTAATAATCACATACAAACAACAACACATTATTGTAATAATCAAATGCACGCAACAAGACATTATCATAATAGTCACAAGCAAAAAACAAGACATTATTGTAATAATCACATGCAAACAACAACACATTATTGTAATAATCACACGTAAACAACAAGACATTATCGTAATAATCGCATGTGAAACAACAAGACATTATCATAATTATCACATGTAACCAACATACATTATCATAATAATCACATGCAAACAACAAGACATTATCATTTAAGGTTTTACTACTTACGTATAAAATACTACACGGTTTAGCTCCAGCCTATCTTGACGATTGTATTGTACCATATGTCCCGGCAAGAAATCTGCGTTCAAAGAACTCCGGCTTATTAGTGATTCCCAGAGCCCAAAAAAAGTCTGCGGGCTATAGAGCGTTTTCTATTCGGGCTCCAATACTATGGAATGCCCTCCCGGTAAAAGTTAGAGATGCTACCTCAGTAGAAGCATTTAAGTCTCATCTTAAAACTCATTTGTATACTCTAGCCTTTAAATAGACTCCCTTTTTAGACCAGTTGATCTGCCGTTTCTTTTCTTTTCTTTTCTACTCTGCTCCGGGGTGGACCGCTAGCCTGTCCATCGGATGGGGACATCTCTACGCTGCTGACCCGTCTCCGCTCGGGATGGTTCCCGCTGGCCCCACCATGGACTGGACTTTCGCTGATGTGTTGGACTTTCACAATATTATGTCAGACCCACTCGACACAGAGGATGTCGTTATGGCTTGTACAGCCCTTTGAGACACTTGTGATTCAGGGCTATATAAATAAACATTGATTGATTGATTGATTGATAATAATCACACGCAAACAACAAGATATTATCATAATAATCACACACAAACAACAAGACATTATCATTATAATCACATGTATAATCACATCTAAAATGACTGTAAAAAGTTAATGTCCGGTCATAAACATGTAAACATACAGTGTACTATGTACAATATGGTTGTAGCTGCGTACCGTACTTTGACTTAAAAATGACTGTTTAATATGTTTTCTGGCCATAACATAAGGTGCACACCTGAAAACTATGGAAAGGTTTAAGTGGCAGTCAAAACAGTCAAATCAAATGTGAAATCATGTATTATATTGCCCATTAATGGATTAAATAATGATATATAATCAGACTTTTTTTTAAATTTTAATACCTTTTCAATAATTCGATTTTTATTAAGTTAAAGAAGATTAAAGGTACCAAAAAAGGGAAATATTATTCCAATTTAATAGTGGAAGATACAATATAAATTAACTAATTGAATATGAAACATTTGATTAGATTATCCATTAAGTCAACTGAAAATATGCGATGCATTACATTGTATGATTGTAATTGTATTGCATGCATGTTCGAAATAAACTGAACTGAACTAAAAATTAATTCATCTGTAAATAGTATACTGAACATGTTTTTAGATATCTATTTTTTTACTTTATACAACTTATATTTCAGTTTAATAACATTTTTACTTTTTTAAGACATTTTTATTCATTTAATTATGGAGTTTTGAATATAAGGCAAATTAAATATCGAACTTAAAACATTAACTAAAGGGTGAAATAAATTAAACATATAATACATTCATTAATTAAACTGTGAAACATAAGATGAAATACCCTGAAATACTTAAATAATTATACTGAACTTATTTGTTTATTTCATGACCAATGTACAGTATATATTTCATGATGTTTATATTTATTTCAAGGCAGTTTTTATTATTTTGTTTAATAAAAACACAAACAATTTTCATGGTTTCAACAACGTGTACACTAAACAATTAGAGGAGGCCCAGTGGGTTACGTTGTTGTCATTTACCACTTTGCATTGCCCAATACATTGATTCTGCTCTTACAATTATTTCTATGTTTGAACACCAGGGGGCAGCAATGGTCTTTCATGTGGTTTGCACTGCACATTACTTATCTTAAACGATTCAAAATAGAGCCAACAAATGTAAAACGTGATCAAATACCTTCAATGTGTCATCTCACCTCAGCGTCAGACGTTTCTTCAATCAGGCTGTCAGTGAACTCCATTTTCTTCTTCCCCCTATCCTCCACCTCGTCGTCCTCTTCCAGGCCTTTGGCTTCCTGCTCAGAGTCGTAACCGCCGTGCGATCCTCGCAGCGTGGACAGGCCGCTGTCCATGTAGATCTCGGGCAGACTGTCCTCCTCGCAATCGCTGCTGTTGCGCCTCCGCAGCCCCGGGTCGCACTGCGCCAACGCCAAGGAGTCGATGCTGGGCCGGCGGCCGAACATTGTGTAGTCGTCCGGGCGCTGGCAGAACCTGAAAAAGGGTCGCAGGACCCAACGGAACCATGATGAGAATCTGACGATGCAGTTGCAGGCTCTTTTCTGAAGCCGGTTTGTCAGGTTTGAAGGAGTTGGCATCTCCAGTGCTTAAGTAAATGTTTGCTCTGAATGTGCTTCAAGAATTAAAAAGACAACAAGAGCACTCAGTCACACCTCCACCAACGCTCATAAGTACAACAAACTAGAAATACATGGCTGTAGATGACCACCATGTATCCCAGCAGACATACATTCCAACACGTATACAGTTGAAAAGATGTTTTCCCGCTGCATGGTAACTCTACTCAGGTTTTTCATTGGCAATAGCAGGTACCAGTAAGTACTGGTAGGTACTAGAAAGAGTCCGCTTGGGTTCCAAGTGTGCTGAGCAAATACCATACAGGTTCAAGTTATGGCTGGGCGATATATCGATATACGCGATATATCGCGGGTTTGTCTCTGTGCGATACAGAAAATTACTATATCGTGATATTCGAGTATATGTTCTCACGCAGTTGCTTTTAGCTGCGGGCATTACACTGCATGCGTTTCCCACTCTTTCTTGTCTCTCCTTCATACTTGCCAACCTTGAGACCTCCAATTACGGGAGGTGGGGGGTGGGGGGGGGGGGGGGTTGTTATTTACAGCTAGAATTCACCAACTCGAGTATTTCATATATATTTCATATATATTTCATATATATTTCATATATATATTATATATATATATATATATATATATATGTGTGTGTATGAAATTCTTGACTTTCAGTGAATTCTAGCTATATATATATATATAATATTATATATATATATATATATATATATCTTTTTTTATTATACATATAAATAAAAGAAATACTTGAATTTCAGTGTTCCGGTGGCTATCCAGTAGATGGCAGCATTGTCCTGTTTAACTTCTCCGTTCATGATGAGTATATCATTTCGGCCACCGTGTTCAATGGAGAAGTCTGTTCTACAAAATTTACAGGCAACATACACTTCTCCCTTCGAACTGTCCTGGATGAACTGAAATTCTTGTTTCCATTCGTTTTGGAACTTGCAAGCGTATTTCTTCATCTTGCTCATCGACGGCGTCGCCATGTCTGTAATTTCCTCGTTCTTCTGCTTCGTCTCTTGTTGTGTGCGCAGTTGTGCACTCTACCTCTAAAAGCCCTAGATGTTATGACGTCATTGGCAGGCAAGATGTTTATATTGTGGGAAAGCGGACGTGAGAAACAGGCTGTCCAACTCAGGTCCGCATTGAGCTGGAGGGGGCGTGGCCTCCAGCTCCGGCTGAATACCGGGAGTTTGTCGGAGAGAAATCTCTGCCGGGAGGTTATTGGGAGAGGCGCTGAATACCGGGAGTCTCCCGCTAAAAACGGGAGGGTTGGCAAGTATGCTCTCCTTCTCACAGAGACATAAACAAGCGCACCTTCTTACATACGTCACGCCCTCCCCGAGCAAAGAGGTAGCTACATGGGTAACATTAGCTGTGATGCTAACGGTGCGTTGCGAGTGGTAATACGAGAGAGAGAAGGTGCGGATCTGGTAACAAATGAAGGAAGAATTAATTCCCAAGAAAAACAGCACAGGATCCATCGTCTAGCGGTGGTTTGGCTTCAAGCGGGAATATGTTGAACATTTATGCGACAAAAGCGTTGCTACAAAAAGTAGCAGCACTGCTAATTTGTAGCATCATTTGAAAAGTCACCCGCTAGAGAATGAAGAGTGTTTGAAACTGCATTTCAACATCTCCGTTCGGTGCCACACCAACAAAATGCCGAAGCAACAATTTCCAGATCAACAGCGAATGAAAAAAAAATCAACAACAGAAGGAGATAACGTCCGCAGGAACCTACCACAGAAAGAAGGACATAAACTATTTGATTTCCTATTGTGCAGCTCATTTTTATTTGACAGTTATTGAAATATCTTGTGTGACATCATGCACAAAAGTGCACTTTATTTGTTTTACACTATTGTAGTGGCATTCTGTACAAAAAGTGCACTTTAATTTAGTGTTGTTTTGATATGTCATCTTGGTGACATCATGCACAAAAGTGCACTCATAGCTTGTTTTAAAATGTCTCTGACAATCTTGCACTTTCTGTTTTGGAAATGACATTAATGTTTTTGCCACTGCTTAATAAACTGTTTAATAAGGAAAAGTTTGTGTAATCAACGTTGTATCAATGTCTTGCGCCTGCTGGTACATAACATATGTGTGCTGCATGTCAACAACATGAGGAAACGCCACAGGTTGGACCATATGATGCCATGAATGTGGAGGGAAATGAGTGTCTCCATGGTGACAGCTGGTATACACGCAACAACCTCATTTAAATATGGCCGTTTGCACCACTTTTGCACTTGTTGTCAGCTATCAGTAGCTTTTGTAGATAACTGCCACTAATAATACACATACTTTTATAGTTTGTACATACTACTTAGCACTTGTTATTTGGATCTGAGTAGATCAGGTGTTTGAATGTGCCACTGAAACTGCAATCTGCATCAAATTCAGTTTGGCATCTATATATAACAAATTCAATCTTACCTGTCCAAAGCGTACGGGGAAGTGTAACAGATGCTTTTACTTCTGCCTTTGTCCTTTGTGTTACCCGATGACCCGCTGTTACCGGACTGTAACACACACATTCACACAGTACTTCCAAGAGTAATTATACAAACAATAGCCGATGAGTTTGTCCGGCGCGGCTCTTAAGGCATCGGGGAGTCAGGTTACCTTATTGAGCCTCTCCAATGCAGCTCTCAGGCTGTCGTTGCTGTCGTGGAGCTTCCTGTTGGCTGTCCTTTCCGCGCACAGAAACACAACATTATTTTTTATACAACCATATCTAATCGCTCAAATTGAAGCAACAGCTGAGTCAAATGCGCTTTTCGTGTCGCTGTGCGTGACTTACTGCAGGATGTCAATCTGACTCTCCAGGATGTCGCGCTCGTCAGAGAAGTGCTCCATGAGCTCCTCGTCTCTGCGAATACAAAAAGGTTAGACAGCTTGAAAAATCCCCCACATGTGAAAATAATTTTATACAAACAAAAATGCAAATTAGCTGCAAAATGGAGTTTTCGGGAAATTTGCCTTTCAATCAATCAAAGTTGATTTATATAGCCCTAAATCACAAGTGTCTCAAAGGGCTGCACAAGCCACAACGACATCCTCGGCTCAGATCCCATAATCTATGCTTTTGAAGCAGACTGTTAATCCGTTTTTTGGGCATCCAATACTAATCACAATAATTCATTAAAATTAAGCGCATTATGCAGTAAATTGACTGATCCAGACACATTTGTTAGTGGATAATTTGTATCTGTTAGTAATATGCAACTATAATTATTTGATAAGTATTTTATACTCATACTTACTATACACTGACATTATATAAACTGCAATATTGAAGGTCACTTATTACACATATGTCTACCTTGTGTGTTATAGTGTACTTAGTTGTTGTGTACAGTAGCTGCTAGCTCCTAATAGCCTATGGCCAACCATGTTTACCTTTTGTAAATGACTTCACTACAATACAAGAAAACACTAACCTTATGTGCTTATTGGAGGACTTTTTAGCCTTTAACTGACTGTCCAGCTTTGCACAAGTAAACGTGGTGCAGGACTGCTTTCATCAGACTTTGTATCTGGGTTTTTAGATGCAAGCCAATATCCGATACTTGTTTCATTTTTTTGCCGATATCGGATAACATCTAGATCGGATCGTGACACCTCTAACTGTGCTGCACAACAATACCAATATTTCTATACAAATAAAGATGTGGATTAAAAATATTTCAATTACATATACTTTCATGACCCGGCCATACCATTTTTTATAGCTAGCAGTAGCCGCAAACAAGGGAGCTGGCTAGTTGCTAATGCATCTTACTGTGAAATGTTCATTGACTTCATTGTTTTGCTGTGCTTAACTTTTGCTTGAATGATATCCACTCATCGTCATTGGTCACTTTTTTCATTACAACTTTGCATCAACATTTCTGCCTTCTAATAATCGTCGTTTGGTTTTGATTGACAGTGTCAGACAGGTGTCAATGTAACACTGCGGCACAATATTTAATGTCGTACTTGTACACTGCAAAAAGTCAGTGTTCAAAAACAATAAAAAAAATAAATAAAAATTAGGGGTATTTTATTTGAACTAAGCAAAATTATCTGCCAATAGAACAAGAAAATTCGGCTTGTCAAGACTTTCCAAAACAAGTAAAATTAGCTAACCTCAGTGAACCCAAAAATACCTTAAAATAAGTATATTCTCACTAATAACAAGTGCACTTTTCTTGGTAGAAAAAAAAAAGAAGATACTTTTTGCTCAATATGTTCAAAAATATTCTTAAATTAAGTAAATGCTTTGGCCCTGCGATGAGGTGGCGACTTGTCCAGGGTGTACCCCACCTTCCGCCCGACTGTAGCTGAGATAGGCTCCAGCGCCCCCTGCGACCCCGAAGGGAATAAGCGGTAGAAAATGGATGGATGGAAGTAAATGCTAGTGCCATTATCTTGACATAATGATATGCACTCGGCATCATGATTTTTTTTTTCATGCTTGAAGTAAGAAATTATTACTTTAAAAAAGTAGTTTTATACTTGTGAGTGTTAATGACACAGCTTTGCAACAGTTGATATTCTAGTTTCAAGCATGTTTTACTCAATATAGGTCATCAAATCTCAGCAACAAGCTGTAAGATCGGTAGGTTGGAGTTCAAATCCCAGCCGAGTCATACCAAAGACTATAAAAATGGGACCCATAACCTCCCTGCTTGGCACTCAGCAACAAAGGGTTGGAGTTGGGGGTTAAATCACCAAAATGATTCCCGGGCGCGGCGCCGCTGCTGCCCACTGCTCCCCAAGGGGATGGGACAAATGCAGAGGACACATTTCACCACATCTAGTGTGTGTGTAACAATCATTGGTACTTTAATCTTTAATCTTTAATATCTTACCGAGATCATTTAGGACCAAAACCCTTAAAACAAGTAAAAGACTCTAACATAAAATCTGCTTAGTGAGAAGAATTATCTTATCAGACAGAAAATAAGCAAATATCACCCTTATTTGAGATATTTCATCTTACTTAGATTTCAGTTTTTGCAGTGTATTGGTGTGGCGTTGGATTGTGTACCTAATGGAGGGTCCAAAGAGTCACATGATGCCGTGATAGGAGTCATGTGTGCCGTCATCATATTCAAGTTGCGCCACACAGCAGCTGTAAGGCAGTGTGTGTATTTTATGTCATTTGCGAGAAAGACGGTCTGTGGACTGTTGTCAAGTCTGTGCTGGTGTTGCTAGGCAACCCTTGAGAGGAGGACACAGACCATGTGCCTGTCCTCGTTTCAGGTCCAGGATATCCTGTTTCGACTGTGACAAAGAGAAACCCCCCTTCGGGAGCTCATAGTCACAAGGGGGCGCGGGTTCTGATTGCCGTCTTCGACCCTCAAAATATTTTAAGTAGTTTCAGGAGTTTGAGGAAACTGCCGCCAAGACATGTTGCACGGCATGCTGGGTTACACTGCTCCACCCCAGCCCTGTAGATGGCGATAATGTTCATTAGCACAGCCTGACTCATATTGTCAGCTTCTTTTCTACAGCTCCCTCTGCTGGATGTGGTGGTCCTCATCTGCAAGTGGACTGTGGTGGGTTACATTCCAGCATCTGCCCTTGCGCAAAATTCTTGCTGAGTCAGCACACCCGTCTTACCGAGTATGGGCACAGATGTGTTGTAAATAAGGGGGGAACGGTACACAAAAATGTCGGTTCGGTACGTACCTCGGTTTAGAGGTCACGGTTCGGTTCATTTTCGGTACAGTAAGAAAACAACAAAATATACATTTTTGGGTTATTTATTTACCAAATTTGCAAATCTTCCACCAAAATTATTTTTCTTAGTGGAATATTTGATGTGAAGTAATCGGAACCTTGGATAGGTCAATAATTCATAATAACATTGATTTTGATTCAATATTATGTTTTGAGCAATGACAGTTTGAAAGAAAAAAAAAACAGCTTTGTTTTATTAGTCAACATTGCAACTTTTTCTAAATTACATTTAACCTTTAAGCTTTTTTATTTCACTTTTGTTATCTTTTTGTTTATTTTAATAGCATTTTTAGAATGTGCCGTGGGCCTTTAAAACATTAGCTGTGGGCCGCAAATGGCCTCCGGGGCACACTTTTGACACCCCTGCTATAGATAACAAAAAATTAAATCTGATAAATCTATGGATAAAAAGCAGAGCCTGGCGACGCATGCGCGTTTATCATAACTCTCTCGCTCTCTCTGTCTCTGCCCCTCCCTCACCAATGCTGCTGCGCGCACAATTTGTTTTGTTTTTAACCCCTTCGTAACCCTGGACGTACATTGAAAATACACGCAACCCTAACTCAAAATGCCGGACATTTGAGGCATTTAAGAAACTCCGCCCGGACAGCTCCGCAAAAGAGGACATGTCCGGTGAAAAGAGGACGTATGGTCAGTCTATCGTAGCCCGTTAACTGTTAGCATGCCGTGTGTTGTGCCTCGGTGTGCATTGTTTACACAACGTGCGTTACGCTACTTAAAGGGAAACTTCGGTTTTTTTCAACCTGGGCCCTGTTTTCATAATTTTTTCTGTATATGTGAGTGCTGGATAAAACATTTTTTGAGGTCGCGCCAGTATTGAGCAGGGCAGGCAGCCTCCAGCCCAGCTAACGCTCGTACACAGGGCAACTGGCTCTCGTCAAAATTCGGCCTATAAACATGCATTTTTTTCACACTGACAGGCTCAGATAGTTACAATGAGTGTCCGACAACATACTAGAAAGGAGAAATTAACGTATGTCTCTACCTTTAGCTGGAGATCGCTGCTTGTTGTGAGCTGTGTCCAAATCTCACCACGCTACAAATCTCGTTCCGAAATCTCGCGATAACTCGCGACAAAACACCGGTGGAAAAAACAGTTACCTGACCAAAAATTCAGCCATGACAGACAAACAAACAAACTTTTCTATAAAACTAAAATAACAGTCTTCGGTAATCCAACAGAAAATCACTTCAGTCATCTCTCTTCACCTCAGTCAGGTAACTGTTTTTCCACCGGTGTTTTGTCGCGAGTTATCGCGAGATTTCGGAACGAGATTTGTAGCGTGGTGAGATTTGGACACAGCTCACAACAAGCAGCGATCTCCAGCTAAAGGTAGAGACATACGTTAATTTCTCCTTTCTAGTATGTTGTCGGACACTCATTGTAACTATCTGAGCCTGTCAGTGTGAAAAAAATGCATGTTTATAGGCCGAATTTTGACGAGAGCCAGTTGCCCTGTGTACGAGCGTTAGCTGGGCTGGAGGCTGCCTGCCCTGCTCAATACTGGCGCGACCTCAAAAAATGTTTTATCCAACACTCACATATACAGAAAAAATTATGAAAACAGGGCCCAGGTTGAAAAAAACCGAAGTTTCCCTTTAATATGTCTGTGTGGAAACTCGTTCGGTACACCTCCGAACAGAACCGGAACCCCCGTACCGAAATGGTTCGATACAAATACACGTACCGTTACACCCCTAGTTGTAAAGCAACATTATGTAACAATAGTACCTTAAAACAGTGTTTTTCAACCACTGTGCCGCGGCACACTGGTGTGCCGTGAGATACAGTCTGGTGTGCCGTGGGAGATTATGTAATTTCACCTATTTGGGGTAAAACATATTTTTTGCAAACCAGTAATTATAGTCTGCAAATGATGTGTTGTTGTTGAGTGTCGGTGCTGTCTACAGCTCGGCCGAGTAACCGTGTAATACTCTTCCATATCAGTAAGTGGCAGCAGGTAGCTAATTGCTTTGTAGATGTCGGAAACTTCGGGAGGCAGTGTGCAGGTAAAAAAGGTGTTTAATGCTTAAACCAAAAATAAACACAAGCTGAGTTCCCCTAAGAAAAGGCATTAAAGCTTAGGGAAGGCTATGCAGAACAAAACTAAAACTGAACTAGCTACAAAGTAAACCAAAACAGAATGCTGGACGACAGCAAAGACTTACTGTGGAGCAAAGACAATGTACATCTGAACATGACATGACAATCAACAATGTCCCCACAAAGAAGGATAAAAACAACTGAAATATTCTTGACTGCTAAAACAAAGTAGATGCAGGAAATATTGCTCAAGGAAGACATGAAACTGCTACAGGAAAATACCAAAAAAAAGAGAAAAAGCCACCAAAATAGGAGCGCATACAAGAACTAAAACACTACACACAGGAAAACAGCGTGATGTGACAGGTGGTGACAGTACACCTACTTTGAGACAAGAGCTATCAATCAATCAATTAATGTTTACTTATATAGCCCTAAATCACGAGTGTCTTAAAGGGCTGCACAAGCCACAACGACATCCTCGGCTCAGATCCCACATCTATAGTGATGCATGCTTGGTTATGGTTTAAAGTCCAACAATTGCGACAATGACTTTTTACTGTCAACTGAGTTTAGTTTTTGAATGATTTCTGCTGGTGGTGTGCCTCTGGATTTTTTCAACGCAAAACACTGCCTTAAAACAACAGCTCCATGTTGTTACCATGGCAACACAAGATGACCTACACTAGTGGTCTGCAATACTGGTGGATCAACCGGGAAAACCTACTGTGATACCATTAGTTAGCATCTTTGCTAATTATGACTTCTTTGGCTTCCGACCATGTCTTTGTAACATTCTGTAGTGGTCTGTGATGTTTCTTGATGAACATCCGTATTAACGTTTATTTTGACTTATTTAACTTGACGGTGTTTCCGTCGCGGTCTGAAATACTGCTGGACCAGCCAGGACACATCTGATGTTGTGTTAGCGCTAGCATCTGTGCTAATTGAGTTCATGACTTCATGAGCTTCTCGGTTAACTTCTGTGGAAGGCTTAAAAGTAAATAACCCTGGAGTTAATGCAATGATTCCTTATTGCTACTTTAAAGGCAGAGGGGAAAACATAATATTCAAACATCACCTCTCTGAGTTCATGCTTTGGTCGGTCAGCTCGTTCTTGAGAGAGTCCATGTCGCTTTGCAGACACGCCACTTTGGTCTGAGATTTGAGCAGTTCCTGTTTTAACCGCTGATTGTCCTACAAATGACACAAAGACGGCCAACTGAACAGGACTGATGGGACAAGAGAATGTTCTAGTCTTCTTCTAGTCTTACCAGTGTGAGCTCGTTGATCTTCTTCTTCAGGCCAGGACTCTCGTCCTTCACAGTGATGTTTTTGTACTTCTCTTCGATCTGGTAAGGACACATTTTAGAGGTTTATTAAAAACATTATGCTAATAATGTTAAAATGTGTCATATTCGTGCTTCAGGCAGAATATATCTTATGTAAAGGTAGCGCTACCGTTTTTTAATAATAATTTTCTCATTAAAATACCAATTTTAGTCTATTTGTTTTTCCTGTTATAGTATGACTTTATTCTCATAATATTGTGTTTTGGGTGATATTACAAATCAGTCCAGTAAAATTTAAACTTTTTTGTTGTAATAAAACCACATTTTGTCATTAAGTCTTGCTTTAATCATCCAAAAGTATGTATTTGTGGGGATAAATAATTACAAATATACTAATAATGACTATAAATACATTTGATCTTCAAAGAAATATATATTTGTTTCATAATAAAATTACAAATTAATTTAGCAGAATTACTACTTTTTTTGTCTTTTGCCTTTCCCCATCAGGAGTCATTAAACTCTCCCATCTTGCAGAATTATTTCGTACAAATGTATCACTATTTAATTGGAATAGTTTTAAAAACGTATAACTTTTAATTTTGTAATATCACACCATTGTTATGTAAAACTACAACTTTATTTTGTAATATTACAACATTATAATGTAAAACTACAATTTTTTATCTTGTAATATTGCAACATTGTTTTGTAAAACTACAATGTTGTTTCTTGTAATATTACAACGTTATGTTGTAGAACTACAACTTTTTTTATTGTAATATGACAACATTATGATGTCAAACTACAACTTTTTTTTCTTGAAATATTACAACATTATTATATAAAAGTACAACTTTTTTCTTGTAATATTACTATGTAAAACTACAACTTTTTTTCGAGTTATAATCCAAGATTATCATGTGAAACTAAAACATATTTTCTTGTAATATTACAACGTTATGTGAAACTACAACTTTTTTCTTGTAATATTACAAAATTATTATGTAAAAGTAAAACATTTTTCTTGTAATATTACAACATTATTATGTGAAACTACAACTTTTTTCTTGTAATATTACAACATTATTATGTGAAACTACAACTTTTTTCTTGTAATTTTACAACAATATTATATGAAACTACAACTTTTTTCTTGTAATTTTACAACAATATTATATGAAACTACAACTTTTTTCTCGTAATATTACAACATTATTATGTAGAACTACAACTTTTTTCTGGTAATATTACAACATTATTATGTGAATACAACTTTTTTTCTTGTAATATTATAACATTATTATGTAAAACTACAGCTTGTTTTTCTTGTAATATTACAACATTACTATGTAAAACTACAACTTTTTTTCTTATACTATTATAACATTATGTGAAACTACACCTTTTTTTTGGTAATATTATAACATTATTATGTGAAACTATAACTTTTTTTCTTGTAATATCATAACATTATTATGTGATACTACAACTTTCTTTCTTGTAATATTACAAAATTATTATGGAGACCATCAGCTTTTTTCTTGCTAGGCACGAATGCTAACCACTGACGACCCGTGCTGTCCCAGACCTAATCTTAATAAACAAATATGGAGTTGATGTGTTCAAGTACAAAAAAAACAGCGTTAATTATGGTTACCATTTGCATCCTCTGGATCTTACACTGGAGCTCACACACTTCAGTTTCATAACCTCTTCTCAAATCGTTGAGCTCGTCCTCTGCTCGCTTCTTCTCCTACACGAGGACAGAAAAAACCCATCATTTATTGAAATATTGTTGATATTAAAGGATCATTCAGGATATTTGTGTTGATATGATTGCCTCTGAGACACGACTACCTTGACACATGCTAAATTTTTCACGATGGGCGGAGCCTGCTGGGCTATTGATCATTAAGTCTAAAAGTAAAGTCTCACTGTAAAGTGTGGGAGAGCACAGATGATTGGTGTCCTATTTGGTATGTGACAAAGTAAACAGTGGCTACTGAGCCAATGTGGCACTCTTACATAAGGTTGTGCAGCGATAAGACACACTTTATGTCATACTGGGAAGGTTGGCATTAAAGTTCACTGTGAAACATTCAAACCTGCTAATGCTGCTGTGTTTCAACTAAATATTTGGTTGTCACCGTCTACTTTAAGTATTCGGTATCTTTTATTTTGTTGTCTGCTGGAAATAGTTTTGCAAAAGCTTTGGAGCTTAGTTTTATTACCCCATATGAAAGTCAAAACTCTTTAACTCGCTCACATTGTTTTTTTCTTAGTGTTACAACTTAATTGCCTTTTATATTAAAAACATTGTAGTTTTGTAATTTAAAAAAAAAAATGTTTTGCCTCGAAAGATATAGATTTTTTTCTAGTAAAATTGTGATTTTTTCTAATAAGACTACAACATATTTGCCATAAAACTACAACATTTAAAATGTTTCTGATAATGTTATGACTAAGTTAACACCCCTAAAAGTATTATTATTTTTTCCTAAAAAAGTTACAATGTTTAGATTACAAGATTACAATGTTTTTCTCATCATTTTTTTTCTCATAAATTACATTTATGTCTTGTAAAATTAAAACTTGTCTTCATTCAATATAAAAAATGTTTTGAATAAATTATTAAAATGTTTCTCACAATATTACAACCTTATTTCGGACAAATTTTCACTTTTTCAAATAAAATATTTCATTCTTGTAATATAATTTTTTTTTCATAAAACATTTTTTTCCTTTTAAAATTAGGAAACTATTTCATATTGAAATGAAGACATTTAAAAAAAAAATGTGGGATTTTGTTTTCGTAATTTCACAATTTTATTTTTCTAAAATATATTTACATTACAATTTGTATCTCCTAAAATTACAAATTTATTTTTGTAAATTACAACTTTTTCTGATCAGAAAATGCTGAGTTTTTGTCTAATAATATGAATTACTATGGGCCAGTCCCGTGAGGGTAGTGGTGTCCCAATGACTCTTTGCATGTACGGGTAGTGGGCATAACGAGGGGTAGGGGGTGTGAATCTAGCCCTTCAGAGAGAGGGATTTCAGATGCTGACTCGATCATGTAGGGCCAGAGAAAATTCACCAGTTTCTGCATAAATTATATAATATATTACACGTTAGTTTCTAACGTAAGTTTGTAACGTTAGCCAGCTAGCCACGATAGCTAACGTTAGGCTAAAACACTTACTAAAAGCTTGCGAATGTGAAAACATTAATGTTACATACATTTAAAAAAAATCACAAGAGACAACAGTGGTAGAGGGCGGCTTCTTCACTGTAGTTGTTCATTTATTCATCAAACAAAGCATGATGAATGATTAAAAAAAACTAACTCTCAGCCATTAACTCCATTGTTGCCCGGTTTGTTGTGTAATAGTGGGACTAGAGGCTTGTAGGTTACACCGCTATTAACAAAGTACCAAGTCACTAATCAATTAGAAAAGGTACCACTGCCTTTGGAAAATACTGGTAGCTATTTATCATCTGCATATATTTTAAAAGGCACACATTGAGCGCACACAAGCAGAAAAAGTGTATAGAGGAATAATGACAAAAAAAAGAAATTCTACTGGTTAATAATGAGGGTGCGTGAAGTGCAATACGAAGGTATTTGGGCTTCAAAACGTGACCCTTTAAACTTGGAAGTGCCGCACTGCAAGCACATTAAAACACGCCTCGCCAAATGTGTCAATACAGCATTAGCATCATTGCTTCAAACTTAGGTAAACAAAACAAATACTCAGATCTGCACAAGTAGTTTAAAGAGTGACAGGTTATATAGTTAACAGCTTATAGATAGATAGATACATAGATGTTCAAACAGCTTGTTGAAAATCAATAGTGCAGTCCAAAACGCCCTTGTTTCATAAACTAATGCAAGTGAATTGACTGAATTTCTTAACAAATTCCCACTATTTAATTTGTGTTTCATCTTTAACAATGTGTGTTTTACTTGCTTATATGTGTACTTTTAGCCTTATTGTTTTCAGTATTTACTAATGATTGTATTTCTCTATTAAAGACAGACTAAGAGTGGAAACCATAAAGCTTTCTATTCTATTGTAACCTAATCCTAGATTATAGCAGGCTGTATGTAATATGTAAAATAATTGTGAACTGTTCTTTGAGTGCAATAAGAAAAAGTAATGTGTTTAATGCCTTTTAATTTTAATTCCGATCTTTTAAATTTGTTCTTTTGAGTGCAATAAGAAACATATGTTTAATCATGAGTTTAATAATAAGATTTGATGTTAAAATTAGGCCAATAATGACATTTTTTGTGGTACCCTTTATTTTGAAAAGTATCCAAAACTATTGAAATACATAACAATATATATTTTGGTACCATAATATTGGTGTCGGTACAACTTTATGTGGGACAAATGTGCAAACGTGACTATGTAGTCGCTTACGTGCCTGAACAGTGCAGTGACAGAGCAAGTGGTGTCCCAATTTCAAGAGAAGGTTACAAAGCTCTACCCCGTTTTACTTCATTTTGAGGGTGTAGTGGTAGTGAGTGAGTTATTTTCACTAAATGACATGTTTTTCCTTGACTAAAGTCTTGATGAAATACAAAGGAAACCAAGTATGCGCTTAAAGGAAATGTGCGCTTAAAATCCCAGTTTATTTGTTTTTGTTCAACACAAGGGAAGCGCTAACTAACTGCTTAATGCTTCCTAAGACGCATACAACCTCACATTGTCAAAAATATTAGAAACATCTTGTAATATCAGTTTTTTCTTGTAATATCATGTTTTCAAAATTAAGATTTTTTTTTTTTTTAAATAAGACTTTTGGGGATTTTGTTTTGTTACACACAATTTTAAACATACTGATTTTGCAGGTGTTTTTTTTTAGCACCTTACCTGGGCTCGTGTTTTCCTCTCAGCAGCATGTATGCGTTGGTCCATTTCCTCCTCCATCTCGCTGAGCTGCATGGAGGCTTGGTCCTGCGCACTGAAACACAACATCAAGCACACAACGTTTGTGCCACTTTAATGTTCAAAACACAACACAAGTGCACCACAAGTGTGTCACCTACCGCCTGATGGCCAATGCTAGGTTCTCCATCTCAGAGTTCTGCTGCTTGATCTCCTTGGTGAAGCAGAGGAGAACTTTCTCCAGCTGTGGAATAAGCCTGGGCTCATTCATACTGATGTTGTGGTACAGCGTCGCCACTTGATCCTGCCTGCAATGACAAAATGCAGTGGAACTGCTTTGTCATACAGTACATGGACATGATGGATGGGTGGATAGATACATAGGTCGGTAGATAAATAGACAGATAAATAGATAGATAGATAGATAGATAGATAGATAGATAGATAGATAGATAGATAGATAGATAGATAGATAGATAGATAGATAGATAGATAGATAGATAGATAGATAGATAGATAGATAGATAGATAGATAGATAGATGGATAGCGTCAGTTTCAAACACTGATGACATCTATTAAACAAGACAAGAGGCAAAGAATCAAACAGAGACAGAATTCAATTTGGACTCAATATATTGAGGAGAGTCGCCTTTACACTGTACCCTTGAACAGTATCTCAGCACGCTCTGCCAAAAGATTGCATGCCTCCTTCTTTTATTTTGGACCCTCCCTGACCACATGGCCACCTTTGTTTCCAAAGGACAAAGGTCGCAAAAAGTTCACAGAAAAGGTCGTAAACAATTCACAGGAAATGTCAGTTCAAAAAGAATTCGTAAAATAGTTCAAAAAGAGTTCCATAAAATAATTCAAAAACAGTTCGTAAAATACTTTAAAAAGAGTTCGTCTGGAAATTGGGCAGATCCTGCCATCTGTCCGCTTTGAAGTCCTTGGGTTAGAACAATATCTTTCTGTTAATTACCATACCTGAGAGAAAACAGAAAACCCCTCATGTGGCTTTACACCTTACACAGTGGAGTTTTACGAGCCTTCTTCTTGGTAGGTTTCAAAGACAGCTTTTGTCTTCTTGCTAGGAACTCGTTTCAACAAAAAGTTTTTTGTGATAACTTACAAACAATTATTCTAACAGATAGATAGATAGATAGATAGATAGATAGATAGATAGATAGATAGATAGATAGATAGATAGATAGATAGATAGATAGATAGATAGATAGATAGATAGATAGATAGATAGATAGATAGATAGATAGATAGATAGATAGATAGATAGATAGATAGATAGATAGATAGATAGATAGATAGATAGATAGATAGACAGACGGACGGGCAGGATGGACGGAGACAGACAGAATGGACTCATGCTCCGTCCTTCTATAAAGTTGACTTGAAGTTTTTGCAGCGAGCTAACTACTGTAACTAACTCACTAACTAACTAACTAACTGCAAAAAACATAACATTTCACTCAACAGATCTGTACTTTGAGGTCAAATTGATCAGTCGTAATTAACATTAAAATTGATTCCCAATTAAGTAGTATTAGTTAAATCATGAGTTGGTTGGTGTGTACTTCAGGGTTTGTTAATTGTTTTAGTGAGTCTATGTGTGTGTGTGTGTGTGTGTGTGTGTGTGTGTGTGTGTGTGTGTGTGTGTGTGTGTGTGTGTGTGTGTGCGTGTGTGTGTGTGTGTGTGTGTGCGTGTGTGTGTGTGTGTGTGTGTGTACATTAAAGGCCTACTGAAACCCACTACTACCGACCACGCAGTCTGATAGTTTATACATCAATGATGAAATCTTAACATTGCAACACATGCCAATACGGCCGGGTTAACTTATAAAGTGCAATTTTAAATTTCCCGCGAAACTTCCGGTTGAAAACGTCTATGTATGATGACGTGTGCGCGTGACGTCAATGGTTGAAACGGAAGTATTCGGACACCATTGTATCCAATACAAAAAGCTCTGTTTTCATCGCAAAATTCCACAGTATTCTGGAATTCTGTGTTGGTGAATCTTTTGCAATTTGTTTAATGAACAATGAAGACTGCAAAGAAGAAAGCTGTAGGTGGGATCGGTGTATTAGCGGCTGGCTGCAGCAACACAACCAGAAGGACTTTGACTTGGATAGCAGACGCGCTATCCGACGCTAGCCGCAGACCGCATCGATGATCGGGTGAAGTCCTTCGTCGCTCCGTCAATCGCTGGAACGCAGGTGAGCACGGGTGTTGATGAGCAGATGAGGGCTGGCTGGCGTAGGTGGATAGCTAAAGTTTTTAGCATAGCTCTGTGAGGTCCCGTAGCTAAGTTAGCTTAATGGTGTCGTTAGCAACAGCATTGTTAAGCTTCGCCAGGCTGGAAAGCATTAACCGTGTAGTTACAGGTCCATGGTTTAATAGTATTGTTGATTTTCTGTCTATCCTTCCAGTCAGGGGTTTATTTATTTTGTTTCTATGTGCAGTTAAGCCCGATGCTATCACGTTAGCTCCGTAGCTAAAGTGCTTCGCCGATGTATTGTCGTGGAGATAAAAGTCACTGTGAATGTCCAATTCGCGTTCTCGACTCTCATTTTCAAGAGGATATAGTATCCGAGGTGGTTTAAAATACAAATCCGTGATCCACAATAGAAAAAGGAGAAAGTGTGGAATCCAATGAGCCCTTGTACCTAAGTTATGGTCAAAGCGAAAAAAGATACGTCCTGCACTGCACTCTAGTCCTTCACTCTCACTCACTCCTCATCCACGAATCTTTCATCCTCGCTCAAATTAATGGGGTAATCGTCGCTTTCTCGGTCCGAATAGCTCTCGCTGCTGGTGTAAACAACGGGGAAATGTGAGGAGCCTTTCAACCTGCGACGTCACGCTACTTCCGGTACAGGCAAGGCTTTTTTTATCAGCGACCAAAAGTTACGAACTTTATCGTCGATGTTCTGTACTATATCCTTTCAGCAAAAATATGGCAATATCGCAAAATGATCAAGTATGACACATAGAATGGATCTGCTATCGCCGTTTAAATAAAAAAATGTCATTTCCGTAGGCCTTTAAGGGCCTGATCTAACTAAATGTAATAATGTGTATTAAAACATGTGCAAACTTGATAGCACACGCAAAGATGATCTACTAAACTTGTGAGCAGAGGATTGCGTCTCTTAAGCGAGCAAAATAAGGAACGCAATCCTTTTAGCGTGTCTGTCTTCATGACTATGCAGAATATGTGTGGATTATCAGAAGGTTTGCTATACTGGGAGGAGAAAACGCTATTTAGCACATGCTTTGATCGATCAAGGCTGAAACCGTTCTGCAGCCGCTGTTTTGCGTCTATATTTAGCACGTCTATGAAGGACGTGCAAACAGGCAGCTGCTGCAGAAATGGCTGTGAGAAAGGAGGCATTTGCGTTGGCAACATACTGTATATGGACTGTCAAAAATATATATTTTTTTACATATGGTCTATTTAGCAATTTGGATGACTTAAGGGGCTGAATAAAACAAATTGAATTGATGTGTTTTGGTGTCTGCTGTTTTTTTTTTAGGACGTTTGTTTTTTCGTATTAAATATATTTTTTAATATAGCTCTTATATGAAAAAAAGTTCTTGCAATATGCATTTTTTTGCGCGTGGAACATTCCAACGCACGCTCGCACACTTCCACTATCGCTACACAATGACTAGAGACTCAATAACTAGGAACGCTTCATTAGCGTCTTCTATGAGCGCACCTTCAAAAGTGGGTTCTGTTGTAGATGCACCGCAGGACTCCTACTAAGAGGCCCATAAAAAGTGGTATATGTATGATGCATGTTTGAAAACACAGCAAAACGCCACAGGTAGGAGCATGATAACATGAACGTGCAGTTAATGATTGTTTCCGTGGTGAAAGCCGATGAGTACACGCAAAACATCTGACTTGCGTCTACTCAATGCAGAAGTAGGGCCTTTTTTTAATATCTCGATATTTTTAGGCCATGTCATGAGACACGATATATATCTCGATATTTTGCCTTAGCCTTGAATGAACACTTGATGTATATAATCACAGCAGTATGATGATTCTATGTGTCTACATTAAAACATTCTTGTTCATACTGCATTAATATATGCTCGTTTTAAACTTTCATGCAGAGAGGGAAATCACAACTAAGTCAATTGACCAAAACTGTATTTATTAAACAGCTATTAAGCAGTGACACAAACATTCATGTCATTTCCAAACAGAAAGTGCAAGATTGTCGGAGACATTTTAAAACAAGCTATAAGTGCACTTTTGTGCATGATGTCACTAAGATGACAGATCAAAACAACACTAAATTAGAGTGCACTTTTTGTACAGAACGCCACTACAATGTTTTAAAACAAATAAAGTGCACTTTTGTGCATGATGTCACACAAGATATTTCAATAACTGTCAAATAAAAATTAGCTGCATAATTGGAAATCAAATAGTGTATGTCCTTCGCTATGTGGTAGGTTCCTGCGGACGTTATCTCCTTCTGTTGTTGACTACTTTTTTCATACGGTGGTTGATCTGGAAATGGTTGCCTCGGCACTTTGTTGGAGATGTTGACATGCGGAGTTTCAAGCACTCTTCATTCTCTAGCGGGTGACTTTTCAAATGATGCTACATATTAGCAGTAATGCTACTTTTTGTAGCAACGCTTTTGCCCCACACTTGACAAGTTACGGTTGTCTGTTCAACATATTCCCGCTTGAAGCCAAACCACCGCCAGACGATAGACCCCCTGCTGTTTTTCTTGGGAATTAATTCTTCCTTCATTTGTTACCAGATTCGCACCTTCTTTCTCTCGTATTACCACTCACACCACAGCTAACGTTACCCATGCCGCTACCTCTCTGCTCCGCGAGGGCGTATACGTATGTGACGTATGTAAGAAGGTGCGCTTGTTTTATCTCTCTGTGAGAAGCAGAGACAAGAAAGAGCGAGAAAAGCCTGTAGTGTAATGCCCGCAGCTAAAAGAAACTGCGTGAGAACGTATCCTCGAATATCACGATATAGTCATTTTCTATATCGCACAGCGACAAACCCACGATATATCGAGTATATCGATATATCGCCCAGCCCTATGCAAAAGCAAAGCAAAGCGCTTTGAATTACTAGAGAAAAAGCGCTATATAAATATAATTGACTTCACTTGACCACAATAATATTGTACCGTGGACTTTTCTACTGTGACGATGTGGTGCCGTGAGATTTGGATAACGTTACATCCATAGCGCTCATTGGATTGTGCAGGTGTAGCTACCGTATTTTTCGGAGTATAAGTCGCTCCGGAGTATAAGTCGCACCGGCTGAAAATGCATAATAAAGAAGGAAAAAAACATATATAAGTCGCACTGATTTGATCAAACCCAACACCAAGAATAGACATTTGAAAGGCAATTTAAAATAAATAAAGAATAGTGAACAACAGGCTGAATAAGTGTACGTTATATGAGGCAGAAATAACCAACTGAGAACGTGCCTGGTATGTTAACGTAACATATTATGGTAAGAGTCTGTTCTGCCTCAGTTATTAAGATTACTTTATTCAGCGTGTGTTATTTCCAAGTCATTTCAGTTGGTTCTGTTAAGGGAGCTGTACCTTTCGTGTACAAGTGTGCTTAAGGAAGGCAGGATAGAGTCATTCAAATAACTATAACATATAGAACATGCTATACGTTTACCAAACAATCTGTCACTCCTAATCGCTAAATCCCATGAAATCTTATACGTCTAGTCTCTTACGTGAATGAGCTAAATAATATTATTTGATATTTTACGGTAATGTGTTAATAATTTCACACATAAGTCGCTCCTGAGTATAAGTCGCACCCCCGGCCAAACTATGAAAAAAACTGCGACTTATAGTCCGAAAAATACGGTAATGAAGCGTTCCTAGTTATTGAGTCTCTAGTCATTGTGTAGTGATAGTTGAAGTGTGTCATGTAGCATTACAGTACACCGAGCTGCGTTGTGTTGACTTGACAGGGCGGGCTCTGAGCTCCAATGCTGAGCACACAGACATAAGTCAATAGCTCGAAGCCACCCTCAACCTAATGTAGAGACAAAGTATGAAATCATGACAAAACTGACCACATAGTCAGGTCGTCAGGTTTGAAGGAAGCATCCCTCACGTGCCTGACTCCTTACCGCCCCCAATAAGACAAACTGTTATTTCATCAACTTAAAGGCCTACTGAAAGCCACTACTACCGACCACGCAGTCTGATAGTTTATATATCAATGATGAAATCTTAACATTGCAACACATGCCAATACAGCCGGGTTAACTTATAAAGTGCAATTTTAAAATTCCCGGGAAACTTCCGCTTGAAAACGTCTAGGTATGATGACGTTTGCGCGTGACGTCAATGGTTGAAGCGGAAGTATTGGGACACATTGTATCCCAATACAAACAGCTCTGTTTTCATCGCAAAATTCCACAGTATTCTGGACATCTGTGTTGGTGAATCTTTTGCAATTTGTTTAATGAACAATGGAGACTGCAAAGAAGAAAGCTGTAGGTGGGATCGGTGTATTAGCGGCCGGCTGCAGCAACACAACCAGGAGGACTTTGAGTTGGATAGCAGACGCGCTATCCGACGCTAGCCGCCGACCGCATCGATGATCGGGTGAAGTCCTTCATCGCGCCGTCGATCGCTGGAACGCAGGTGAGCACGGGTGTTGATGAGCAGATGAGGGCTGGCATAGGTGGAGCGCTAATGTTTTTATCCCGTAGCTAAGTTAGCTTCAATGGCGTCGTTAGCAACAGCATTGCTAGGCTTCGACAGGCGGCACAGCATTAACCGTGTGGTTACAGGTCCAGTGTTTGGTTCGGTGTCTCCTGATAGTAGTATTGTTGATCTTCTGTCTATCCTTCCATCCTTATTTCTTTTGTTTCTATCTGCATTTAAGCACGATGCTATCACGTTAGCTCCGTAGCTAAATTGCTTCACCGATGTATTGTCGTGAAGTCACTGTGAATGTCCATTTCGCGTTCTCGACCCTCATTTTCAAGAGGATATAGTATCCGAGGTGGTTTAAAATACAAATCCGTGATCCACAATAGAAAAAGGAGAAAGTGTGGAATCCAATGAGCCTTTGTACCTAAGTTACGGTCAGAGCGAAAAAAGATACGTCACTGCACTGCACTCTAGTCCTTCACTCTCACGTTCCTCATCCACGAATCTTTCATCCTCGCTCAAATGAATGGGGTAATCGTCGCTTTCTCGGTCCGAATCGCTCTCGCTGCTGGTGTAAACAATGGAGAAATGTGAGGAGCCCTTCAACCTGCGACGTCACGCTACTTCCGGTACAGGCAAGGCTTTTTTTTATCAGCGACCAAAAGTTGTGAACTTTATCGTCGTTGTTCTCTACTAAATCCTTTCAGCAAAAATATGGCAATATCGCGAAATGATCAAGTATGACACATAGAATGGATCTGCTATCCCCGTTTAAATAAAAAAATGTCATTTCAGTAGCCCTTTCAAAACAGACATTGCTTTGAGTTGGCGACTGTCAGCTGATAGCAGACGCAGCAAAGAGGACGACCGGGAAATAAGAGAGCGTATTTAGCTCTTGTGGATTGGACTTGACCGCTGTGACAATCAATGTCCTGTAAACAAGCACACTGATCTCATGTCAGCCCACAAACCGACTAGAGTTTACATCATTAGTGTTCAATGAAAAACATGTACAATCTTGCTGGGTTGCACAGGACATCATGTCAGGATGCCATGTGCTCGCACTCAGACGCACGGTGGGCAAACAAGAGTCAGAGAAGCAAGACGTCCGTTAAGAGAAAATTGGAAATGTTCTCACTTGTGCAAATGTGCTTAAAAAGCACAAACACTGAAATCTTTTGACCAAGTAATTTTTCCTTAAATAACTAAGTAAATAGACACACCTTTCGAAAACCCACTACTGTATTTTGCATCTTGTGTGTTTCTTATGCTTCACAGATCGTGTTTTAAATATTGGTTTGTACTGTAGAATTTTAAGATTTATTAAAATAAAAAATGTGCCAAGTAGATAAAATCTATTATTATTTCTGGCGGGTGTTGTACTGCTCTAGGGAAAATTTGTATTATATTTTTGTTGTATCTGATGCCGCTTGGCATAAATGGTTCTTATCATTTCTATACGAATGATATTCAACTGTTATGCTCCTTCAATGATTCAGAGTTTCACTTGTTATCTGAGTTCTTGGAACGCGTATGCTGTATCAAAAACTGGTTGTATTCAACTTTCCACCCAATAAATTCTAGCAAAATGGAAACTCTGATAAAAAGATCCCCCTGATCAAGAACTCCCTTGGTGCTCTGACTGCATCTGTTAAAAGCAGCCTCAAAAACCTTGGGGTTGTGTTTGATCATTCAATGTCTTTGAGGGGTCATTGCTGTCAACTGACCAAAAACTGTTTTTATCCCCTCAGAAATATTTCAAAAGTGAGAAATTTGCTGTCAAAATTGGATCTCGAAATGATTATTCACGTGTTCATTTCATCTCGTATTGACTATTGTAATTCTCTCTTCACTCTTTTCAACAAGTCAACGCTAAATAGACTTCAGAGGGTACAAAATGCAGCTGCTAGACTCTTGACCGGACCCAGAACAGCCCATATTACCCGCATTTTATTCAATCTTCATTGGCTTCCAGTCAAATTCCGCATTGAGTTTAAGATTTTAGCCCTGACTTTCCGTGCGTTGCATGGTGGGGCCCCTCAGTACATCACTGACTTGTTATGCCCCTACTCTTCAGGGCGCAGCCTCCGGTCTTCAGGCCAAGGTCTTCTAAAGATCCCAAAAACTCATTTTGGAGACCTGGCATTCCAGGCTATAGTTCCTAGACTCTGGAACAACTTGCACTAGTCCCTCCGTGATCTTGACTGTGTTGACACTTTTAAGAGACATTTGAAAACTTCTCTTTTTAGTAAAGCTTTTAGTTAATGCACCTTTTAACTACCGTTTTTAATCCACTTTGTATCCGTTT
Organism: Entelurus aequoreus; assembly: GCF_033978785.1. Lineage (NCBI taxonomy): Eukaryota > Metazoa > Chordata > Actinopteri > Syngnathiformes > Syngnathidae > Entelurus > Entelurus aequoreus. The sequence continues at coordinate 50,650,126 of NC_084747.1, read as the reverse complement.
TATGATGTTGCCCCTGTTGTTTTAATTGAAGTGTTGTTTTACTTCACCTATGTTTTGTACAGCGCTATCTGTAAAAAAACGAACCAGTGAGCGAGTATCGTCACAAATCATTTCTGTCGAGGAAAACAAGGAAGTGAGGACGGGATTGCACGATGCAAGGACAACAAATCTTGGAGTCAATAACAGCATTGATGGAGGAGAATGAAAGTATTACAATTATTAACAAACGTGTATCTCAATCTGTGCGTGTGTAATCCAATTTGCATGCATGTGTACTAAGGTGTGTGTCTGTATATCAATCCCGAGTGTGTGTATTCAGATCCGTGTACGTGTGTTTTAAGTTTTCTGTCTGTCCCCAATCAGAAAGAACCTTTTACACTGCAAAAACTGAAATCCAAGCATACTTGCCAACCCTCCCGGTTTTACCGGGAGACTCCCGGTATTCAGCGCCTCTCCCGATAACCTCCCGGCAGAAATTTTCTCCCGACAAACTCCCGGTATTCAGCCGGAGCTGGAGACCACGCCCCCTCCAGCTCAATGCGGACCTGAGTGGGGACAGCCTGTTCTTACGTCCGCTTTCCCACAATATAAACAGCTTGCCTGCCCAATGACGTCATAACATCTAGGGCTTTTAGAGAGTAGAGTGCACAACTGCGCACACAACAAGGAGACGAAGCAGAAGAACGAGGAAGTTACAGACATGGCGACGCCGTCGACGAGCAAGATGAAGAAATACGCTTGCAAGTTTCAAAATGAATGGAAAGAAGAATTTCAGTTCATCCAGGACAGTTCGAAAGGGAAGGTGTATGTTGCCTGTACATTTTGTAGAACAGACTTCTCCATTGAACACGGTGGCCGAAATGGTATACTCATTCATGAACGGAGAGTGAAGCACATGGCGGCGGCAGCGTAGCACCGTTCACAGCCCAGTATTAAGGGCCACCTCGCAAAATGGAGACCCGATGGTGTAACATATGCCGAGACAAAGATGGCTATGCTGATAGCTGGAAGCAACATCCCATTCTCATTTGCGGATGTCTACAACAAATCCGTGTGTATATGTGTAAATAAATGAACACTAAAATTCAAGTATTTCTTCTATTTATATATATAATAAAATAAATATATACAGTATATATATACTGTATATATCCATCCATCCATTTTCTACCGCTTATTCCCTTTGGGGTCACGGGGGGCGCCGGAGCCTATCTCAGCTACAATATATATATATATATATATATATATATATATATATATATATATATATATATATATATATATATATATATATATATCTAAAATTGAGTTCGGTCAGCTGAATAATTTTGATGGTTACGTGTTGTTTGGGCGCACTACAATGCAAAGGAATTAAGGCAATTGCGTTGTTTATTGTGTTTTTTTTTCTATTGGAGATATACTACTGTGTGTTAATTATTTGGCCTCGCTTTCAAGTGAAGCGCATCTCCGATTGGCTACAATGTAAGGCCATTTAGCCTGCTTTGTTTGTCGCGACCGTCTATTTTCATTATAATTCAATTATTATTATTTATTTAATTTATTTTTGTTTAAATAGGGATGACATACATATGTTGTTGTATAATTTAAGTTTTGATGTGATTGACAGCCTAAGGCTTATGAGGCACATTTTATATTTATTTTTTTATTTCAACTTAAAAACGTATGAGCCTATGCCTACAACATAGGCTATGCGTTTATCTTTATTTTCCTGCCTGTCGTTGACAATGGAGATTGTCTGATATTTTGTCATGGCTGCAGATCAATCAATAAAGGTTCATCTTTGTCGCAAAATTGTTCACTGTTTCACTGTGCACCCCGCCCTCGTCCCTATTTGAGCATTATAACGTTAACAAGTTAATATTCATTGAAATAAATTCAGAACATTTTTTTTTACCTAATGAAAATATAGGCCTAGTCTTTATAAAACATTTTTTTAACTTCTTAAAAGCATCGTTCTGCTTGCTGCAACTGCAAGAGATATTAATGCGTGGCACGCATTGAATGTCTCTGCTGCATCGGATCAGTCTCCTTTCTAACCTCACTAATGCCTTGCATCGTCTATATTAGATATATAACAACGGGCCGGTGGCGGGTGGGTGTGGTTTTGATAAAATGTTGGTTCGGGTGGATGGCGGGTGGATGACGACTTTTGTCATGCGGTTGCGGATGAAATAATTGCCTATCCGCGCATCTCTAATATATATATATATATATATATATATATATATATATATATATATATATATATATATATATATATTAAAAAACATAATGTTTTATAATTAATATAATGATAAATGATAAATGGGTTATACTTGTATAGCGCTTTTTTACCTTCAAGGTACTCAAAGCGCTTTGACAGTATTTCCACATTCACCCATTCACACACTGATGGCGGGAGCTGCCATGCAAGGCGCTAACCAGCAGCCATCAGGAGCAAGGGTGAAGTGTCTTGCCCAAGGACACAACGGACGTGACTAGGATGGTAGAAGGTGGGGATTGAACCCCAGTAACCAGCAACCCTCTGATTGCTGGCACGGCCACTCTACCAACTTCGCCACGCCGTCCCCAATATAATATAACATATAATATATATTATATAAAATGAAATATTAGTATGAAAAATAGGTATGTAACCTATTTTTATGGGCTTGCCTCTTTGTGATGTTCAGTTCCTGTTATACAGTATATGCCAGGGGTCACCAACGCGGTGCCCGCGGGCACCAGGTAGCCCGTAAGGACCAGATGAGTAGCCCGCCGGCCTGTTCTAAAAATAGCTCAAATAGCAGCACTTACCAGTGAGCTGCCTCTATTTTTTAAATTGTATTTATTTACTAGCAAGCTGGTCTCGCTTTGCCCGACATTTTTAATTCTAAGAGAGACAAAACTCAAATAGAATTTGAAAATCCAAGAAAATATTTTAAAGACTTGGTCTTCACTTGTTTAAATAAATTCATTCATTTTTTTACTTTGCTTCTTATAACTTTCAGAAAGACAATTTTAGAGAAAAAATACAACCTTAAAAATGATTTTAGGATTTTTTTAAACACATATACCTTTTTACCTTTTAAATTCCTTCCTCTTCTTTACTGACAATTTAAATCAATGTTCAAGTAAATTTATTTGTTTTATTGTAAAGAATAATAAATACATTTTAATTTAATTCTTCATTTTAGCTTCTGTTTTTTCGACGAAGAATATTTGTGAAATATTTCTTCAAACTTATTATGATTAAAATTCAAAAAAAAAATTCTGGCAAATCTAGAAAATCTGTAGAATCAAATTTAAATCTTATTTCAAAGTCTTTTGAATTTCTTTTAAAATTTTTGTTCTGGAAAATCTAGAAGAAATAATGATTTGTCTTTGTTAGAAATATAGCTTGGTCCATTTTGTTATATATTCTAACAAAGTGCAGATTGGATTTTAACCTATTTAAAACATGTCATCAAAACTCTAAAATTAATCTTAATCAGGAAAAATTACTAATGATGTTCCATAAATTCTTTTTTTAATTTTTTCAAAAAGATTCGAATTAGCTAGTTTTTCCTCTTCTTTTTTTCGGTTGAATTTTGAATTTTAAAGAGTTGAAGTTGAAGATAAACTATGTTTCAAAATTTAATTGTCATTTTTTTGGTGTTTTCTCCTCTTTTAAACCGTTCAATTAAGTGTAAATATCATTAATTATTAATAATAACATAGAGTTAAAGGTAAATTGAGCAAATTGGCTATTTCTGGCAATTTATTGAAGTGTGTATCAAACTGGTAGCCCTTCGCATTAATCACTACCCAAGAAGTAGCTCTTGCTTTCAAAAAGGTTGCTGACCCCTGGTATATGCCATGAGCTCTTATTTTGAAGGCGCTAAGAGCGGAAGTGGTGACACGTTGTAGTGGAGCGGAGTTTTTGAAAGAACGGAAATAAACTGGAGCCTCCGTTTGTTATTTATATTATAAAATATAATAATGTTTTTTTTGTTTTTTTTTTACTTTGGACTTCCCGCGAGCTGGATTTTGGACACTGGCGGGTCGGATCCGGCCCGCGGGCCGTAGTTTGGGGACCACTGATTTAACACACGCAGTACATTCATGTAAAACTATACAATTCACCTTTTGAGGGTTAAAAAAAGCCAAATAGTTTTGCTCACTTGGGGACGAACTTGCTCTGCTCGCCCAGCCGGGCCACGAAGTCCTCCCACGCGGCGGTGCTCGGCTCCTGGCCGTCGTCCCGCGGCGGCGGCGGCGACGGCTGCTGGTGTCGGTCGTGGAAGCCGTTGATGAACTCGGCCATGGTGATGGTGCCGTCCTTGTCCACGTCCAGCTGGTTGAAGATGCGCTCGGCCTCGGTGGGGCTGACGTGCAGCTCCGTGCAGATGGTGAAGAACTCGCCCCTCTCGATGCTGCCCGACTGGTCCGCGTCGTAGGCGTGGAAAAGGGCGCGAAGACGCTCGCGCTCCTCGGCGCTCATCACCTTGGGACGCGGCAGGCTGCGTGGGGGCGACAACATTTTAGTCCCGACAAGAAACCCGGAAAACAGAGCAACAGGTGAAGTCACATTAAATCCGCGATAATCCCTAACGAGAACTCCATGGTTCGTCACCCACGCGGGTCAACTTCCAACCATCACCTGTGAGTATAGGACAGGGGTCGGCAACCCGCGGCTCTTTAGCGCCGCCCTAGTGGCTCTCTGAAGCTTTTTCAAAAATGTATGAAAAATGGAAAAAGATGAGGGGAAAAAAAAATGTTTGTTTTAATATGGTTTCTGTAGGAGGACAAAAATGACACAAACCTCCCTAATTTTTATAAAGCACACTGTTTGTATTAAATATGCTTCACTGATTCGAGTATTTGGCGAGCGCCGTTTTGTCCTACTAATTTTGGCGGTCCTTGAACTCACCGTAGTGTATAACTTTCGCCGACTTTTTAGGACGTGTTTTATGACACTTCTTTTTCTGTCTCATTTTGTCCACCAAACTTTTAACCTCGTGCGTGAATACACAAAGGTGAGTTTTGTTGATGTTATTGACTTGTGTGGAGTGCTAATCGGGCATATTTGGTCACTGCATGACTGCAAGCTAATCGATGCTAACATGCTATTTAGGCTAGCTATATGTACATATTGCTACATTATGCCTCATTTGTAGCTATATTTGAGCTCATTTAGTTTCCTTTAAGTCATCTCAATTCAATGTATATCTCATGACACACTATATGTATGTAATATCTTCTAATTTGTTGCGGCTCCAGACAGATTTGTTTTTGTATTTTTGCTCCAATATGGCTCTTTCAACATTTTGGGTTGCCGACCCCTGGTATAGGAGGTGTGTTCATCTGTTTCTTCACCTCTTCAACCCCCAGGCTTATTCCCTCCCTTTAAATGATTACATTAAGTCAATACCATTGGCGTTGTTAGGCCTATTTAAGGGGGGCTCAAGCCCCCCTAAAATGTACTTAAACCCCCCTAAATAATTTGGTGTTTAAAAAAAAAAAAAAAAATTATTATTTTTTTTTACAAATACATGCCGACATATTCATTATAAAATGGCCTGAATATGAGTTTAAATAAATAATCATATAACCTGTCATTATTCACTCAGTTTCCCCTCACTTCATAGCGTAAGGTAGAGAGCCTCTTTAGTGCGTCGGTATCCAATCCATTCCACTTGTTCATATAGAAAAATGCCCACATCGCTCAAAATCCAGTCTGCATTTTCTCTGCGACCTTGTTTGCGGTCCTTGGACTTGTTCATATAGAAAATGCCCACATCACTCAAAATCCAGTCCGCATTTTCTCTGCGACCTTGCTTGCGGTCCTGCAGGTGTACGAAGCACCATTGGCGTTGTTAGGCCTATTTTAGGGGGGCTCAAGCCCCCCTAAAATATACTTAAGCCCCCCTAAATAATTTGGTGTTAAAAAAAATAAAAAATAAATCTTTTTTTTTTTTTTTTACAAATACATGCCGACATATTCATTATAAAGTGGCCCGAATATGAGTTTAAATAAACAATCATATAACCTGTCATTATTCACTCAGTTTCCCCTCACTTCATAGCGTAAGGTAGAGAGCCTCTTTAGTGCGTCGGTATCCAAGCCATTCCACTTGTTCATATAGAAAAATGCCCACATCACTCAAAATCCAGTCCGCATTTTCTCTGCGACCTTGTTTGCGGTCCTTGGACTTGTTCATATAGAAAATGCCCACATCACTCAAAATCCAGTCCACATTTTCTCTGCGACCTTGTTTGCGGTCCTTGGACTTGTTCATATAGAAAATGCCCACATCACTCAAAATCCAGTCCTCATTTTCTCTGCGACCTTGTTTGCGGTCCTTGGACTTGTTCATATTGAAAATGCCCACATCACTCAAAATCCAGTCCGCATTTTCTCTTCGACCTTGCTTGCGGTCCTGCAGGTGTACGAAGCACCATTGGCGTTGTTAGGCCTATTTTAGGGGGGCTCAAGCCCCCCTAAAATGTACTTAAGCCCCCCTAAATAATTTGGTGTTAAAAAAAATAAAAAATAAATCTTTTTTTTTTTTTTTACAAATACATGCCGACATATTCATTATAAAATGGCCTGAATATGAGTTTAAATAAATAATCATATAACCTGTCATTATTCACTCAGTTTCCCCTCACTTCATAGCGTAAGGTAGAGAGCCTCTTTAGTGCGTCGGTATCCAAGCCATTCCACTTGTTCATATAGAAAAATGCCCACATCACTCAAAATCCAGTCCGCATTTTCTCTGCGACCTTGTTTGCGGTCCTTGGACTTGTTCATATAGAAAATGCCCACATCACTCAAAATCCAGTCCTCATTTTCTCTGCGACCTTGTTTGCGGTCCTTGGACTTGTTCATATTGAAAATGCCCACATCACTCAAAATCCAGTCCGCATTTTCTCTTCGACCTTGCTTGCGGTCCTGCAGGTGTACGAAGCACCATTGGCGTTGTTAGGCCTATTTTAGGGGGGCTCAAGCCCCCCTAAAATGTACTTAAGCCCCCCTAAATAATTTGGTGTTAAAAAAAATAAAAAATAAATCTTTTTTTTTTTTTTTACAAATACATGCCGACATATTCATTATAAAATGGCCTGAATATGAGTTTAAATAAATAATCATATAACCTGTCATTATTCACTCAGTTTCCCCTCACTTCATAGCGTAAGGTAGAGAGCCTCTTTAGTGCGTCGGTATCCAATCCATTCCACTTGTTCATATAGAAAAATGCCCACATCGCTCAAAATCCAGTCTGCATTTTCTCTGCGACCTTGTTTGCGGTCCTTGGACTTTTTCATATAGAAAATGCCCACATCACTCAAAATCCAGTCCGCATTTTCGCTGCGATCTTGCTTGCGGTCCTGCAGGTGTACGAAGCACATTAGCACACAGCACTGCAGAACAAGAACCTTGTGTCTGCAATTGTAAATAATTTAGTTTTTAAGTTTTTTGTTTCTTGTAGAATCTATATAAAGTAATATACATTAGCCTATTGTTAAAATAATGAAAAAAACTTCATTAAATATATTTGTTTTATTATATTGTTACATTAATAGCTGTTGTATTATTATAGGATGGCTTGTTAAACATTTCATAGGATTTTCAGAGGGTGGAAAAACCAAGACATTTAATATAAAATGTAAAATGAATAAATACATAAAAAGAAAAAGAAAAAAAATGGTTAAAAGACATCGTCCCGGGGAGCATTTAATTTCGTCCCGTGCATTTTTTTTACCATCCCCGGGACGACGGGACTACGTTAGTCTCAAGCCCTGGAAGTTACATTTTATTGTTTGCATTATTTGTTTCAGCATTGCACTTTGAAGATGGTCCCTCAGCTCTTTGACAGCTTTGGCTCTTTTTCAGATCAGCAGACGGACTCTAAGTCTTTCTTATTTACAGTATATATAAACGTTTCTCATTTCTATTCAGACTTCCATATATATTTAATTTCCTTAACGGCTTGCCATAATATATAAACACATAAATATATTATATACAAGCCAAATTATCCCGATCCAGATATTACTTTAATTCAAGTAATTAAGTAATATTTCCAGGGCTTGAATTTATAACCATTTTAGTCACATACTGTATGTGCCTAAAATGTAATCTGTGCAACTTAAAAATATTTGGGAACAAACAATTATTGTATGGTGAGCTAAAGTGGTGGCATTAGCCTCTATGTTGTGAATGAATAACATAGAGGCTAATGCCATGACTTTGATTGTGTTTCAGTGTATCTTGAAGGATCATGCAAGTCATTGTTTCTTGTTGATGCTGTAAACAAAATGTCACTGTGCTAACCCATGTTTGTTGTTGTACTGAACACAGATTGAAAAAAAATCGACTGAAATAATAATAATAACAATGAATCATTTCTAAGTCTTTGTTAGCCGTTTGTGAAGTTTTGTGCTCGTGCGCTACGTTCGCTCGTATCCTGTGCATCTCTTGGGGGCTAAGCCCCCCCCCCCTGTCCTTAAAAGCTAGTGACGCCCCTGGTCAATACAATATATATATATATATATACATATATAGAGAGAACATACAAACACTTTATTTATTGAATAAAAAATACTGAAATTCCACGACATAGTGAATTTGCAAAAAAATGTATATACAACAGTTCTTCTCAAAAAAAGAGGATACATATAATTAGAGATGTCCGATAATTGCTATTTTGCCGATATCCGATATTCCGATATTGTCCAACTCTTAATTACCGATTCCAATATCAACCGATACCGATATATACAGTCATGGAATTAACACATTACGATGCCTAATTTTGTTGTGATGCCCCGCTGGATGCATTAAACAATGTAACAAGGTTTTCAAAAAATAAATCAACTCAAGTTATGGAAAAGAAATGCCAACATGGCACTGCCATATTTATCATTGAAGTCACAAAGTGCATTTTTTTTTTTAACATGCCTCAAAACAGCAGCTTGGAATTTGGGACATGCTTGGGAGGGGCGGTGTTATGGGGCGGGGGGTGGGGGGGGGGGTATATATTGTGTCCCGGAAGAGTTAGTGCTGCAAGGGGTTCTGGGTATTTGTTCTGTTGTGTTTATGTTGTGTTACGGTGCGGATGTTCTCCCGAAATGTGTTTGTCATTCTTGTTTGGTGTGGGTTCACAGTGCGGCGCACATTTGTAACAGTGTTAAAGTTGTTTATACGTCCACCCTCAGTGTGACCTGTATGGCTGTTGACCAAGTATGCCTTGCATTCACTTGTGTGTGTGAAAAGCCGTAGATATTATGTGACTGGGTCGGCACGCAAAGGCAGTGCCTTTAAGGCACGCCCCCAATATTGTTGTCTGGGTGGAAATCGGGAGAAATTCGGGAGAATGGTTGCCCCGGGAGATTTTCGCGAGGGGCACTGAAATTCGGGAGTCTCCCGGGATAATGGGGAGGGTTGGCAAGTATGACTGGGAGACGCAACTGCGCTGTACCACTCCGTACAGCGGCGTTTTAAAAAGTTATACATTTTACTTTTTGAAACCGATACCGATAATTTCCGATATTACATTTTAAAGCATTTATCGGCCGATAGTATCGGCAGTCCGATATTATCGGACATCTCTAAATATAATCTTAGAGAAAAATTGAATTTAAAACATTTGTATGCACGTACAACACTTAAAGGGAAACTTCGGTTTTTTTCAACCTGGGCCCTGTTTTCATAATTTTTTCTGTATATGTGAGTGCTGGATAAAACATTTTTTGAGGTCGCGCCAGTATTGAGCAGGGCAGGCAGCCTCCAGCCCAGCTAACGCTCGTACACAGGGCAACTGGCTCTCGTCAAAATTCGGCCTATAAACATGCATTTTTTTCACACTGACAGGCTCAGATAGTTACAATGAGTGTCCGACAACATACTAGAAAGGAGAAATTAACGTATGTCTCTACCTTTAGCTGGAGATCGCTGTTTGTTGTGAGCTGTGTCCAAATCTCACCACGCTACAAATCTCGTTCCGAAATCTCGCGATAACTCGCGACAAAACACCGGTGGAAAAATTCAGCCATGACAGACAAACAAACAAACTTTTCTATAAAACTAAAATAACAGTCTTCGGTAATCCAACAGAAAATCACTTCAGTCATCTCTCTTCACCTCAGTCAGGTAACTGTTTTTCCACCGGTGTTTTGTCGCGAGTTATCGCGAGATTTCGGAACGAGATTTGTAGCGTGGTGAGATTTGGACACAGCTCACAACAAACAGCGATCTCCAGCTAAAGGTAGAGACATACGTTAATTTCTCCTTTCTAGTATGTTGTCGGACACTCATTGTAACTATCTGAGCCTGTCAGTGTGAAAAAAATGCATGTTTATAGGCCGAATTTTGACGAGAGCCAGTTGCCCTGTGTACGAGCGTTAGCTGGGCTGGAGGCTGCCTGCCCTGCTCAATACTGGCGCGACCTCAAAAAATGTTTTATCCAGCACTCACATATACAGAAAAAATTATGAAAACAGGGCCCAGGTTGAAAAAAACCGAAGTTTCCCTTTAAGACCTTCAGTATATCTGTATGTGGAATTAAATTATGGAATGGATGAACTCTAAAGGCCTTAGTGGCCACATGCGTGGACAGCACCTTTTAGCTCTTATTTCCAAAATTGTGTACACTACTGAATTGGGGTCTTATGCCTACATATGGACACTTATACTGCCATCTGGTGGTGTCAGCAGAGTATAAGATACAATGGAATTTGGAAAAAAAAGTGTAAAAATAAAAATTTGCATGTCACTACACATGAAGTACACGTTTGTTACTTATGGACTAAGTACATCATATTAAAAGATGATTTTTAGTTTTTATTCTAATTAGGGTCCAATAAGCCCAAATAGCAAAGAGAAATAAAAAAAAGCATGCAAACAAACAGCTTGGGCCTTAAGAGGTTAAGCAAAGCAATCAAACAATGTACTAATATGATCCACTTCAAGAAACTCTTCAAACTTAATTGAAGTGTTTACAAAGTACAAAGAAGAAGAACCATGATAAACATTCTGAATTTATTTAATCCATCCATTCATTTTAAAAAAATAATCTTACTCATCTCACCATATGAAATGTAACTTATTTCACCGAGTATTATTTATTTATTTATTTATTTTTATTGTGATTACTTATGGAGTACATTGTGAATAAATTGAGAACAGGAAGTGAACAAAGGTTTTAGCAAGAGGGGTAGGATTAAATAAGCTCTGCTTCTTCATGTTGAAAAGAGAAACTGGAAATTGTGACGTGTCATGTTGTATGCTTGCGTGTTCGAAATAAACTCAAACTCAACTCAAAATATATTGTTCAGGAGACAATTTGAAGGAAGTGTTGAGGATAATAGAGGTTGAGTTGCTTCAGCTAAAAAAATGGTTTGATATGAATAAATTATCATTAAATGATAAGAAAACAACATGTATGGTGTTTAGTGGCGCAAGGACAAATTGTGAAGCAAAATTAAAACTAAATCAAGTGGAAATTGATAGAGTACATGAAACTAAATTCTTGGGAATAATAATTGATCATAAATTATGTTGAAAACCGGAGATTGAATATATAAAGAGAAAAATATCCAAATCCATTGCTATTCTTTATAAAGTAAGAAATGTCTGTATATGTTACATTATTGTTTTATTTTTCCATATTTAACATATTGTGTTGAAGTTTGAGGAAATGTTTATAAAACAAACATAGACCCTATAATTAAACTTGAAAAAAAAAGGGTAATTAGAATAATACACAAAGCGTGCTACTATGAACCTACCAATCCATTATTCATAAGTTCTAATGTGTTAAAATTTTCAGATATTGTGTTTTTAAAAACAATGGAAATTATGTTTCGCGCAAAGAACAACAGCCTTCCAGCTTGTATTCTTAGGTTATGTAAATTAGGAGGAGAAAACTCTAATTTACGGGGGATATTGATTTTTGAAATATGTAAAGTAAGAACGAATATAAAATACAAATGTATTTCAGTTTTAGGAGTTAAATGGTGGAACAAGCTCAGTGGTGAGTTGAAGACATTTAGTTCTTTGTTAAGGCTTAAGAAAGCCTTGAAAGGTGAAATAATGGAAAATGATAAAATATAGCAACGGTTACTTCCATGATAGTAACGTTTATGGCAACCTTTTTTCCAAAACTCAATATAGAATGTGAGATATAACAGGATAATGCATACATTTATCATTTGTTTTCAAAACGGTTATAAAAAAGTGGGACCCCAAAAATTTACTGTGAGACCCCATTTTTATGACTTGATGGGGTCCCCGGGACCCCATTTTGAAAATTCCTCGCGCCAACACTGATGGAGTATTGGTGCATGCAAAACAGCAGCAGGCGGTTCTAATACTAATCAAAAATCATCCCCTGGCCTTGACTTTGACACCCCTGGTTTAATGGATACAATGAAACGCAATCAAGCATATAAAGTCACCTTGTTTTCCCACTATACTTGCACTTAAAAAAAAATTGTTACTAAACAAATTAGAAGTTACTCACCAGTTACTTTTCACTGAATACTTACTGTTACTCAAGATGGAAGACTACTTTTTACTTTTACTTGAGTCATATTACTCCTCCTGAATCGAGTTCAATTTTTTGGCTACTTTTACCAACTCTGGTGTTGGCGTGCGGTTTAGTTTACATATTGGAAACCAAAAAAAGGACAGGATATAATGCTTACTTAGGAAAGTTAGCGCCCTCTAGGCAGCCGCTTAAGATTTGCAAAATGCTACTTAAATTGCTCGTTCAGTTAAGAAAGGTTCTGTTTTTAACAGATAATTTGTATTTTCGTGAATTTGCTGTTTTTGCATTTCGCTTTTACTAGTGGTTAGCTTTTTATTACACTTGCATGATGGTTACGGTTTATTTGTCTTTACTTGCTGCTGTTTTTTTTATATATAACTCTTAGTATAGAATACATTTTGAAAGCCTAGATATAAACCTAACATCTAGTCTTTCGGGTGGCCTTAAGGGGCCACACTTGCAAGGAAGAGGGAAGTCAAGGTGTACCACACTGCAAAAAATCAGTGTTCAAAGACAAGAAAAAAAAATACAAAAATGAGGGGTATTTTACTTGAACTAAGCAAAATTATCTGCCAATAGAACAAGACAACTCGGCTTGTCAAGACTTTCCAAAACAAGTAAAATTAGCTAACCTCAATGAACCCAAAAATACCTTAAAATAAGTATATTCTCACTAATAACAAGTGACTTTTTCTTAACAGCAAAAAAAAGTGATCTTTTTGCTCAATATGTTGAAAAATATTCTTAAATTAAGCTCCTGTAGAACTTTGTAGTGTCTGGCCTGGTTCTGTAGGCAGTCAGTACTTTCAGTCCCTACACTGCAAAAAGTCAGTGTTCAAAAACGAGAAAAAAACATACAAAAATTAAAGCTGCAAGCAGCGTTGGACGGGACCGACTTTTGCTGGTGTTAGTCCTAAGTGTCCAAATACTTTTGTCTACTGTTAGTCCTAAGTGTCCCAATACTTTTGTCTACTGTTAGTCCTAAGTGTCCCAATACTTTTGTCTAGTGTTAGTCCTTAGTGTCCCAATACTTTTGTCTAGTGTTAGTCCTAAGTGTCCCAATACTTTTGTCTACTGTTAGTCCTAAGTGTCCCAATACTTTTGTCTAGTGTTAGTCCTTAGTGTCCCAATACTTTTGTCTAGTGTTAGTCCTAAGTGGCCCAATACTTTTGCCTAGTGTTAGTCCTAAGTGTCCCAATACTTTTGTCTACTGTTAGTCCCAAGTGTCCCAAAACATTTGCCTAGTGTTAGTCCTAAGTGTCCCAATACTTTTGTCTACTGTTAGTCCCAAGTGTCCCAAAACATTTGCCTAGTGTTAGTCCTAAGTGTCCCAATACTTTTGCCTAGTGTTAGTCCTTAGTGTCCCAATACTTTTGTCTACTGTTAGTCCTAAGTGTCCCAATACTTTTGTCTAGTGTTAGTCTTTAGTGTCCCAATACTTTTGTCCAGTGTTAGTCCTAAGTGTCCCAATATTTTTGTCCAGTGTTAGTCCTAAGTGTCCCAATACTTTTGTCTAGTGTTATTCCTTAGTGTCCCAATACTTTTGTCCAGTGTTAGTCCTAAGTGGCCCAATACTTTTGTCTACTGTTAGTCCTAAGTGTCCCAATACTTTTGTCTAGTGTTAGTCCGTAGTGTCCCAATACTTTTGTCTAGTGTTAGTCCTAAGTGGCCCAATACTTTTGCCTAGTGTTAGTCCTAAGTGTCCCAATACTTTTGTCTACTGTTAGTCCCAAGTGTCCCAAAACATTTGCCTAGTGTTAGTCCTAAGTGTCCCAATACTTTTGTCTACTGTTAGTCCCAAGTGTCCCAAAACATTTGCCTAGTGTTAGTCCTAAGTGTCCCAATACTTTTGCCTAGTGTTAGTCCTTAGTGTCCCAATACTTTTGTCTACTGTTAGTCCTAAGTGTCCCAATACTTTTGTCTAGTGTTAGTCTTTAGTGTCCCAATACTTTTGTCCAGTGTTAGTCCTAAGTGTCCCAATATTTTTGTCCAGTGTTAGTCCTAAGTGTCCCAATACTTTTGCCTAGTGTTAGTCCTTAGTGTCCCAATACTTTTGTCTAGTGTTATTCCTTAGTGTCCCAATACTTTTGTCCAGTGTTAGTCCTAAGTGGCCCAATACTTTTGCCTAGTGTTAGTCCTAAGTGTCCCAGTACTTTTCGTCTACTGTTAGTCCTAAGTGTCCCAATACTTTCGTCCAGTGTTAGTCCTAAGTGGCCCAATACTTTTGCCTAGTGTTAGTCCTAAGTGTCCCAATACTTTTGTCTACTGTTAGTCCCAAGTGTCCCAAAACATTTGCCTAGTGTTAGTCCTAAGTGTCCCAATACTTTTGCCTAGTGTTAGTCCTTAGTGTCCCAATACCTTTGTCCAGTGTTAGTCCTTTGTGTCCCAATACTTTTGTCTACTGTTAGTCCTAAGTGTCCCAATACTTTTGTCTAGTGTTAGTCCTAAAATGAGGGGTATTTTATTTGAACTAAGCAAAATTATCTGCCAATAGAACAAGAAAATTTGGCTTGTCAAGACTTTCCAAAACAAGTAAAATTAGCTAACCTCAATAAACCCAAAAATACCTTAAAATAAGTATATTTTCACTAATAACAAGTGCACTTTTCTTGGTAGAAAAAAAAGAATTAGACCTTTTTGCTCAATATGTTGAAAAATATTCTTAAATAAGTAAATGCTAGTGCATTATCTTGACATAATGATATGCGCTCGGCATCATGATTTTTTTTTTCATGCTTGAAGTATGAAATGATTACTTTAAAAAAGTAGTTTTATACTTGTGAGTGTTGATGACACAGCTTTGCAACAGTTGATATTCTAGTTTCAAGCATGTTTTACTCAATATAGGTCATAAAATCTCAGCTACAAGCTGTAATATCTTACTGAGATCATTTAGGACCAAAACCCTTAAAACAAGTAAAACACTCTAACATAAAATCTGCTTAGTGAGAAGAATTATCTTATCAGACAGAAAATAAGCAAATATCACCCTTATTTGAGATATTTAATCTTACTTAGATTTCAGTTTTTGCAGTGCATGCCTGAACTCTTGCTTAAAATGTTACCATTTGTTTCTTAATTGAGTTATACAGTTAAAAACTTCTGGAAATATTTATCATCGTAAATGTTTCACAGGACAAAAAGAGGATATTTTCTTGCTTTCCTGTTTATAGTGCAAACATCTGGTGACATCTGACCTGGTCTTGACTTGTTCCTGAGCACAGACGCTCCCAAATCCGTCTCCCGCATCTCCGAGTACGCCGCCGAGCTGCGTAAAAGCCGAGGATCCGTCCTCTTGAGCGCATACTTTTTCACAATCCTCCTCGTCACGGCTCCGGAAAAGCGAGCTCCGGCGTCGTTGTCCCAGTGACCTTGCAGACGCCATTTCTTTTGTTCTTTATTTAACTGAAAATCAGGGCAAACCTGCAGACCCAGGAGTCGGTGCTACTGCTGCACACACCTTTCTCCATCCATGCTCTGAAAAGACATCCCAACAAGCAAAATAAACCTGCAGATGTCAGTTTAAATAAACCACCACCCCTCCCACCCATGTTCTTTCCCCCCCCAATCACATGTGGACACTCCTGATGTGAAGACATTCTCTAAAATTAAAAGTCCATGAAGACACTTGGAATTGCGAGGAGAGACCCTGCAGGCAAACCAATGTGAGATAATCCTTCTTCTTCTTAAAGTCATCAAGCATAGAACTGGATGATGTGATTGCTTGCATGAGACTTTTATAAAATGTGTCTCTCCAAGAGTGTGCGAAAAAGTAATCAGAACAAAGAGTGGCTATTTTGAAGAAACTAGAATATAAAACATGTTTTCAGTTATTTCACCTTTTTTTTGTTAAAGGCCTACTGAAATGAGATGTTCTTATTTAAACGGGGATAGCAGATCCATTCTTTGTGTCATACTTGATCATTTCGCGATATTGCCATATTTTTGCTGAAAGGATTTAGTAGAGAACATCGACGATAAAGTTTGCAACTTTTGGTCGTTGATAAAAAAGCCTTGCCTGTACCGGAAGTAGCGTGACGTCACAGGTTGTGGAGCTCCTCACATCTGCACATTGTTTACAATCATGGCCACCAGCAGCGAGAGCGAATCGGACCGAGAAAGCGACGATTTCCCCATTAATTTGAGCGAGGATGAAAGATTTGTGGATGAGGAAAGTGAGAGTGAAGGACTAGAGGACAGTGGAAGCGATTCAGATAGGGAAGATGCTGTGAGAGGCGGGTGGGACCTGATATTCAGCTGGGAATGACTAAAACAGTAAATAAACACAAGACATATATATACTCTATTAGCTACAACACAACCAGGCTTATATTTAATATGCCACAAATTAATCCCGCATAACAAACACCTCCCCCCTCCCGTCCGTATAACCCGCCAATACAAATCAAAGACCCGCACAACACACTCAATCCCACAGCCCAAAGTACCGTTCACCTCCGTAAAGTTCATACAGCACATATATTTCCCCAAAGTTACGTACGTGACGTGCACATAGCGGCACGCACGTACGGGCAAGCGATCAAATGTTTGGAAGCCGCAGCTGCGTACTCACGGTAGCACGTATCCAACTCAAAGTCCTCCTGGTAAGAGTCTCTGTTGTCACAGGCCAATGGTAAAGCTTGACTGTCATCGTTCGGGAATGTAAACAATGAAACACCGGCTAAGTGTTTGTGTTGCTGCAGCCGGCCGCTAATACACCGCTTCCCACCTACAGCTTTCTTCTTTGCTATTTCCATTGTTCATTAAACAAATTGCAAAAGATTCACCAACACAGATGTCCAGAATACTGTGGAATTTTGCGATGAAACAGACGACTTAATAGCTGGCCACTATGGTGTCCCAAAATGTCCGCTACAATCTGTGACGTCACGCGTAAACGTCATCATACCGAGACGTTTTCAGCAGGATATTTCGCGGGAAATTTAAAATTGCACTTTACTAATCTAACCCGGCCGTATTGGCATGTGTTGCAATGTTAAGATTGCATCATTGATATATAAACTATCAGACTGCGTGGTTGGTAGTAGTGGCTTTCAGTAGGCCTTTAAGTACATAACTCCACATGTGTTCATTCATAGTTTTGATGCCTTCAGTGACAATCTACAATGTAAATAGTCATGAAAATAAAGAAAACCCATTGAATGAGAAGGTGTGTCCAAACTTTTGGCCTGTACTGTATATATGTACAAACGTATATTGAGCCTATTTTTTGAGCACTTCTACTGTAGTTAGTATCCACCATTCATATTTTGTATAAAAAAAAAGTTTTTAATCTGCATCTAGTTTTTTTGTTTATCACTATTAGAGCTACTCTGCCAACAATAATGTTGTGTTGAATGACTGGCAACATTTAAATTGTACTTTAATTAGAAAGCAGATATCCACTCAAACAGTGCGGCCATTGTCTTTATGCTACACTGCAAAAAGTCAGTGTTCAAAAACAAGAAAAAAAAATTAGGGTTTTTTGTTTTTTAACTAAGCAAAATTATCTGCCAATAGAACAAGAAAAATTGGCTTGTCAAGACTTTCCAAAACAAGTAAAAATTAACTAACTTCAATGAACCCAAAAATACCTTAAAATAAGTATATTCTCATTAATAACAAGTGCACTTTTCTTGGTAGAAAAAAAAAAAAGAGACCTTTTTGCTCAATATGTTGAAAAACATTCTTAAAATAAGTACATGCTAGTGCCGTTATCTTGACATAATGATATGCGCTCTGCATTACATTTCTTGAAACCAGCGAACTTATACTAAAAACTAGTTTATTGTTCTTAATGGAAAGGCAACAAGGCAACCGCTTGTTACTCTCGGGGTCTCCTAAGGCAAATTATATTGTCCAAAAATGCATTTTTCCATCGATAACATGACATCATCGCGTCAAGTGCGTGCTCTTTCAGTCAATTATATACAGCCCGGCCCCCGGCCAAAAAATTTTTATTTGTAATTTTGAAGAATTCATCTAAATGTGCATGAACTATTTCTGTTCAAAATTGTTACAAATGTCACATGTTAAATGTTTAAATATTAACTGTCAGTTTACTGTACTGTGCCAACTGTACTACTATATGAGTACGTGTTTTCTATTGTTTCATTGAAAATAAAACAGCAAAGTCCATTTGGCTGTCATCTGTTTTAATTATGAGACACAATTGTGTCAAAGTCATGATTTTTTTTTTCATGCTTGAAATAAGAAATGATTACTTTAAAAAAGTAGTTTTATACTTGTGAGTGTTGATGACACAGCTTTGCATCAGTTGATATTCTAGTTTTAAGCTTTTTTTTTTACTCAATATAGGTCATCAAATCTCAGCTACAAGCTGTAATATCTTACTGAGATCATTTAGGACCAAAACCCTTAAAACAAGTAAAACACTCTAAAATAAAATCTACTTAGTGGGAAGAATTATCTTAACAGAGAGAAAATAGAGATATTTAATCTTACTTAGATTTCAGTTTTTGCAGTGTACTTTATGGTCATTTATCAGTAAATAGAAGCATATTGTCTGAGTTGAAAAGTCATTAAAATACAGAGAGTTTAAGCAAATACTACTCAAAATCAAGCTACTGGTTGGTGATTTAAACATCTCCATGTTGACATGTACAGTAGTTACAGTTTGTGTGTTGCCTCAGCTCTGGATTATCTTGCAACACAGTTGTTTGTCCAGGGAGGGGTGCTTACATCATGAGAACACACCACATGGCTGTACCTAAATGCAATTAAGTGTATCCCACACCTGTCTCGTGTTGGAAAAAAACACTCAGTGCCAGCTACTGCAAAAACTGAAATCTAAGTAAGATGAAATATCTCAAATAAGGGTGATATTTGCTTATTTTCTGTCTGATAAGATAATTCTTCTCACTAAGCAGATTTTATGTTAGAGTGTTTTACTTGTTTTAAGGGTTTTGGTCCTAAATGATCTCAGTAAGATATTACAGCTTGTAGCTGAGATTTGATGACCTATATTGAGTAAAACATGCTTAAAACTAGAATATCAACTGTTGCAAAGCTGTGTCATCAACACTCACAAGTATGAAAGTACTTTTTTAAAGTAATCATTTCTTATTTCAAGCATGAAAAAAAAAATCATGCCCAGCGCATATCATTATGTCAAGAATATATGTATATAAAGCATTTAACAAATTATTGCCGCCTAATCTACAACGTTTTTTTATAAAACGAGTGCAGGCTCATAACTTGAGAGGCTTTGGATATTTTTTATTGCCGAGAGCTCAAACCACTCATAAACATTTTTGTGTGTCTGTATGCGGAGTAAAACTATGGAACAAACTGGACTTACAGCACAAGCAATGCCAAACTATTAATGGATTTAAACTATTATACAAACATGGGGTCTGGTTCAAATATAGAGATGAGGGTCTTTAATTTGACCTGCTGCTGTACTCTGTCTCAAAGTGTTAACATGTGCTCAATGTTTCCTTACCATTATTGCTATGTTGTCTATTACCATTGTTGCTATGTTGTCTATTACCATTATTGCTATGTTGTCTATTACCATTATTGCTATGTTGTCTATTACCATTGTTGCTAAGTTGTCTATTACCATTATTGCTATGTTGTCTATTACCATTGTTGCTATGTTGTCTATTACCATTATTGCTATGTTGTCTATTACCATTGTTGCTATGTTGTCTATTACCATTATTGCTATGTTGTCTATTACCATTGTTGCTATGTTGTCTATTACCATTGTTGCTATGTTGTCTATTACCATTGTTGCTATGTTGTCTATTACCATTGTTGCTATGTTGTCTATTACCATTATTGCTATGTTGTCTATTACCATTGTTGCTATGTTGTCTATTACCATTGTTGCTATGTTGTCTATTACCATTATTGCTATGTTGTCTATTACCATTGTTGCTATGTTGTCTATTACCATTATTGCTATGTTGTCTATTACCATTGTTGCTATGTTGTCTATTACCATTGTTGCTATGTTGTCTATTACCATTATTGCTATGTTGTCTATTACCATTATTGCTATGTTGTCTATTACCATTGTTGCTATGTTGTCTATTACCATTATTGCTATGTTGTCTATTACCATTGTTGCTATGTTGTCTATTACCATTATTGCTATGTTGTCTATTACCATTGTTGCTATGTTGTCTATTACCATTGTTGCTATGTTGTCTATTACCATTGTTGCTATGTTGTCTATTACCATTGTTGCTATGTTGTCTATTACCATTATTGCTATGTTGTCTATTACCATTGTTGCTATGTTGTCTATTACCATTATTGCTATGTTGTCTATTACCATTGTTGCTATGTTGTCTATTACCATTGTTGCTATGTTGTCTATTACCATTATTGCTATGTTGTCTATTACCATTGTTGCTATGTTGTCTATTACCATTATTGCTATGTTGTCTATTACCATTGTTGCTATGTTGTCTATTACCATTGTTGCTATGTTGTCTATTACCATTGTTGCTATGTTGTCTATTACCATTGTTGCTATGTTGTCTATTACCATTGTTGCTATGTTGTCTATTACCATTGTTGCTATGTTGTCTATTACCATTATTGCTATGTTGTCTATTACCATTGTTGCTATGTTGTCTATTACCATTATTGCTATGTTGTCTATTACCATTGTTGCTATGTTGTCTATTACCATTGTTGCTATGTTGTCTATTACCATTATTGCTATGTTGTCTATTACCATTGTTGCTATGTTGTCTATTACCATTATTGCTATTTTGTCTATTACCATTGTTGCTATGTTGTCTATTACCATTGTTGCTATGTTGTCTATTACCATTATTGCTATGTTGTCTATTACCATTATTGCTAAGTTGTCTATTACCATTGTTGCTATGTTGTCTATTACCATTATTGCTATGTTGTCTATTACCATTGTTGCTATGTTGTCTATTACCATTATTGCTATGTTGTCTATTACCATTGTTGCTATGTTGTCTATTACCATTGTTGCTATGTTGTCTATTACCATTATTGCTATGTTGTCTATTACCATTGTTGCTATGTTGTCTATTACCATTATTGCTATGTTGTCTATTACCATTGTTGCTATGTTGTCTATTACCATTGTTGCTATGTTGTCTATTACCATTGTTGCTATGTTGTCTATTACCATTGTTGCTATGTTGTCTATTACCATTGTTGCTATGTTGTCTATTACCATTGTTGCTATGTTGTCTATTACCATTGTTGCTATGTTGTCTATTACCATTATTGCTATGTTGTCTATTACCATTGTTGCTATGTTGTCTATTAACATTGTTGCTATGTTGTCTATTACCATTATTGCTATGTTGTCTATTACCATTGTTGCTATGTTGTCTATTACCATTATTGCTATGTTGTCTATTACCATTGTTGCTATGTTGTCTATTACCATTGTTGCTATGTTGTCTATTACCATTATTGCTATGTTGTCTATTACCATTATTGCTATGTTGTCTATTACCATTGTTGCTATGTTGTCTATTACCATTATTGCTATGTTGTCTATTACCATTGTTGCTATGTTGTCTATTACCATTATTGCTATGTTGTCTATTACCATTATTGCTATGTTGTCTATTACCATTGTTGCTATGTTGTCTATTACCATTATTGCTATGTTGTCTATTACCATTATTGCTATGTTGTCTATTACCATTGTTGCTATGTTGTCTATTACCATTATTGCTATGTTGTCTATTACCATTGTTGCTATGTTGTCTATTACCATTATTGCTATGTTGTCTATTACCATTGTTGCTATGTTGTCTATTACCATTATTGCTATGTTGTCTATTACCATTGTTGCTATGTTGTCTATTACCATTGTTGCTATGTTGTCTATTACCATTGTTGCTATGTTGTCTATTACCATTGTTGCTATGTTGTCTATTACCATTATTGCTATGTTGTCTATTACCATTGTTGCTATGTTGTCTATTACCATTGTTGCTATGTTGTCTATTACCATTATTGCTATGTTGTCTATTACCATTGTTGCTATGTTGTCTATTACCATTATTGCTATGTTGTCTATTACCATTGTTGCTATGTTGTCTATTACCATTGTTGCTATGTTGTCTATTACCATTATTGCTATGTTGTCTATTACCATTATTGCTATGTTGTCTATTACCATTGTTGCTATGTTGTCTATTACCATTATTGCTATGTTGTCTATTACCATTGTTGCTATGTTGTCTATTACCATTATTGCTATGTTGTCTATTACCATTGTTGCTATGTTGTCTATTACCATTGTTGCTATGTTGTCTATTACCATTGTTGCTATGTTGTCTATTACCATTGTTGCTATGTTGTCTATTACCATTATTGCTATGTTGTCTATTACCATTGTTGCTATGTTGTCTATTACCATTATTGCTATGTTGTCTATTACCATTGTTGCTATGTTGTCTATTACCATTGTTGCTATGTTGTCTATTACCATTATTGCTATGTTGTCTATTACCATTGTTGCTATGTTGTCTATTACCATTATTGCTATGTTGTCTATTACCATTGTTGCTATGTTGTCTATTACCATTGTTGCTATGTTGTCTATTACCATTGTTGCTATGTTGTCTATTACCATTGTTGCTATGTTGTCTATTACCATTATTGCTATGTTGTCTATTACCATTGTTGCTATGTTGTCTATTACCATTATTGCTATGTTGTCTATTACCATTGTTGCTATGTTGTCTATTACCATTGTTGCTATGTTGTCTATTACCATTATTGCTATGTTGTCTATTACCATTGTTGCTATGTTGTCTATTACCATTATTGCTATGTTGTCTATTACCATTGTTGCTATGCTGTCTATTACCATTGTTGCTATGTTGTCTATTACCATTATTGCTATGTTGTCTATTACCATTATTGCTAAGTTGTCTATTACCATTGTTGCTATGTTGTCTATTACCATTATTGCTATGTTGTCTATTACCATTGTTGCTATGTTGTCTATTACCATTATTGCTATGTTGTCTATTACCATTGTTGCTATGTTGTCTATTACCATTGTTGCTATGTTGTCTATTACCATTGTTGCTATGTTGTCTATTACCATTGTTGCTATGTTGTCTATTACCATTATTGCTATGTTGTCTATTACCATTGTTGCTATGTTGTCTATTACCATTGTTGCTATGTTGTCTATTACCATTGTTGCTATGTTGTCTATTACCATTTTTGCTATGTTGTCTATTACCATTGTTGCTATGTTGTCTATTACCATTGTTGCTATGTTGTCTATTACCATTGTTGCTATGTTGTCTATTACCATTATTGCTATGTTGTCTATTACCATTGTTGCTATGTTGTCTATTACCATTGTTGCTATGTTGTCTATTACCATTATTGCTATGTTGTCTATTACCATTGTTGCTATGTTGTCTATTACCATTATTGCTATGTTGTCTATTACCATTGTTGCTATGTTGTCTATTACCATTGTTGCTATGTTGTCTATTACCATTATTGCTATGTTGTCTATTACCATTATTGCTATGTTGTCTATTACCATTGTTGCTATGTTGTCTATTACCATTATTGCTATGTTGTCTATTACCATTGTTGCTATGTTGTCTATTACCATTATTGCTATGTTGTCTATTACCATTGTTGCTATGTTGTCTTTTACCATTGTTGCTATGTTGTCTATTACCATTGTTGCTATGTTGTCTATTACCATTATTGCTATGTTGTCTATTACCATTGTTGCTATGTTGTCTATTACCATTATTGCTATGTTGTCTATTACCATTGTTGCTATGTTGTCTATTACCATTGTTGCTATGTTGTCTATTACCATTATTGCTATGTTGTCTATTACCATTGTTGCTATGTTGTCTATTACCATTGTTGGTATATTCATTATTCCTACATTGTTGACACACATTTTTGTTACAGTGTAATAATTATTGTTACCTGTGGTAATGCCACGATGATACAGCATCTGTATTATAATCCTTGAACAAAGTAAGAGTGGAACTCATGTGAATAATCACTGAATGGAGAACTGGGGGTGGGATTAAATAAATGATCGTCTTCCCACTCCCTTTCATGCAAAACTGGACAATCATGCACTATATTAATTTATATTATGAAATGAAATGAAGATAATGGCACTAGCATTTACTAAATTTAAGAATATTTTTCAACATATTGAGCAAAAAGGTCTCTTTTTTTTCTACCAAGAAAAGTGCACTTGTTATTAGTGAGAATATACTTATTTTAAGGTATTTTTGGGTTCATTGAGGTTAGCTAATTTTACTTGTTTTGGAAAGTCTTGACAAGCCGAATTTTCTTGTTCTATTGGCAGATAATTTAGCTTAGTTCAAATAAAATACCCCTCATTTTTGTATTTTTTTTCCTGTTTTTGAACACTGACTTTTTGCAGTGAGGGCCACAGTTTGTGTTCCAGGCCACAACGTGACTGTGGCACCAAAACATGACATTTTCTGGTGGCACCCGCAAACAAAAATGTTAGAGCTTTCAAAAAAAAGAAGAGGTTTTTAGCATCTCATGACTGGCGGTGCAGTGGTGGCCTGACCAGAGTGTGAAAATGAATTATGGAGGAAACACAAGGCGCTCAGTGCTGGGAAGAAGATAGTTAATACTCATGCAGCTGGATGATGATGACTTTGCAGGAAAATAATTATTTCTGATTTCAAATGGGGTTTTTTTTTGAAGGGGGGGGGAGTGAAAATATGAGATGAGAGTTTGCTGACCTGTCTCTGCATGGAAAGTGTGTTTCCACATGTCCTCTGGTGTGTCCACTTTGAGTGGGTTTGATGCCCACTGCTATACTGTACATTGCAAATATTAGTGAGTGCACAATATCATTGAAAGACTTCAATACAATGCAGTGTTGCCTTCAAAAACATGAGAAAGCTCAGTTTCGTGATTTCTAATAACATTTTTTGGGGGAAACTGCATTTGATTTTTTTACCATAGCGTCACTGAAGAGACGTCACAAGCTGTAGTTTTGCATCTCCTGTCCACTAGAGGGAGACAAAGCATTCATTAGTATTTCCCACACTTAGACTTAGACCAGGGGTGTCCAAACTTTTTCCACTGAGGGCCGCACACTGAAAAATCAAAGCAAGCAGGGGCCATTTTGATATTTTTTATTTTAAAAACCAATACAATATATGTATAAAAAAGATACATTTAGGCCTCCACTCAGGCTTGATCCCGGGGACCCCAAAAGGTTTTGGTGAAAAAAAATATTACAAATGTGTCATTATTTAGTATTATTATTATTATTATTATTATTCAAGGTTTAAATCTCTAGACCAACATTAGGTCTATCCGTCAATATAACGCTTTTAAAGATTTAAGTTGTATGCCATTTTTGTCAAGGAAAGCCGTTTTTTTTAATGGAAAAAACACAAAATATGCAACATTTTCCCCCCAAATTTTTTTAAAGTGGAATATTTGAGATTATATAATACTTGGAGTCTTAAAAAGGTCAATAACTCATAACAACATTGATTTTAATTCATTATTTTTTCGAGCAATGACACTTAAAAAAAAAAAAAAGGCCCACTAAAATTATTGGGGATCCAAAAGGGTACTGCTCAGTAAAGTTTAAAAAAATAAATCCAACATTTTTTTTTAACTTTTACCACAATAGTCTCGAGATCAACTTCAGATCTATCCGTCAATTATAAGTTTTATTGTTGTTTATGTTTTTTGTTTGTTCGTTTTAGGCCCTTCTTTAAAAAACTTTGTTTTTTAAATGGCAACCAAAAAATATGCAACATTTTCCCCCCAAAATATCTCAAAGTGGAATATTTAATGTGAAGTAAATGGAGCCTTGAATAGGTCAATAGTTCATAATGACATTTATTTTGATTCATTATTATTTTTTAAAGAAATAAACAGCCTGCATGGCAGCTTTGTGTTATTAGAGTAAATAATGTAACATTTTCTTGTTACATTTCACCTGTTTGCTCTTTTACACCAGTTTTTATGTTTTGTTTTTTTTTTTTCATCGTATTTTTAAAATGTGCCGTGGGGCCGTTAAAAAATTACCTGCGGGCCGCAAATGGCCACCGGGCCGCACTTTGGACACCCCTGATTTAGATTGAGACAAACTTTATTGATCCACAAGGGAAATTGTTCCACACAGTAGCTCAGTTTCAAAGGATGGAAAGGGTAAGGATGGAAAGGATAATGCAGGTATTAAGTAGACTAAAAATGTACCATAGTAGCAATATAAGATATAACATAAATGTAATATTTACATATTATATATACAGTATATAATATATACTGATATATCATATTATATTTTTATATAATATATACAAGATATAACAAATCAAATTACCATGTACAATATTACAGTATATGTAACAGCTGCAGCAAAATAAAGAGTAGATCCAGCAGAAAATAGACAATATAAACAAAGAGAGGTAGCTAACATAGAAGCGGTCAGGTAATAGACAGATATCATCTATTACTGTATGGCGAGTGATTTTGCACACGGAAATAATGAAAATAGAAATATTGATTACAGGGTCAAGCTGTTGCTCTTCTACACAATTGCACAGTAACACCTGAGATCTAACACGACTGCCATGCTGTAAAAGCTGTCAAGATGTAAAAACAATATAATAACTGGGCTTTAAAAAATGTGCCATTTGTCATTCCTAATTGTCACGCAAGTGTAAAAAGAAAATGTAAAGGGGTGAAATCAATAAAACAGTCATATAATTCTAGATTAAAAACGACGCCACATTAAGGATGAAAGTGGCACCGTGCATGTGGAAGTCGCTTCCTGGCGGGTTCCGCTGATCACACACGTTCACAGGAGTCTGACGTTCAGAGTTGAACAAGGTTTTGTTAACCCTCAATTCTTTACGCTATTTGACTTTTCAGTCCGTGTTCTCCCTCTCCAAGCCCTCCTCCCCCTGCTGTTCCCGACCGCTACTGTTAAGGACAACAGGTGATTAGACAACTCGTACCACCTGGGAAATCCAATCACCTGCCGGCTGTGTCTCGCTGTCAGCACTGCCACACCCCCGTCTGATGGTGCTCTGTCCTCAGCACCATGGACAGAGGCGGTGACCTTTGCTCCTGCAGGCAGCGCATGACTGTTTTATTGATTTCACCCCTTTACATTTTATTTTTACACTTGCGTGACATATATATATATATATATATATATATATATATATATATATATATATATATATATATATATATATATATATATATATATATATATATATATATATATATATATATATGTATATATATATATATATATATATATATATATAAAATAAATACTTGACTTTCAGTGAATTCTAGCTATATATACTGTATATATATATTTATTTTATTATGTATATATATATATATATATATATATATATATATATATATATATATATATATATATATATATATATATATATATATATATACACTACCGTTCAAACGTTTGGGGCCACATTGAAATGTCCTTATTATTTAAGGAAAAGCACTGTACTTTTCAATGAAGATAACTTTAAACTAGTCTTAACATTGCTAATGTGATAAATGACAATTCTAGCTGCAAATGTCTGGTTTTTGGTGCAATATCTACATAGGTGTATAGAGGCCCATTTCCAGCAACTATCACTCCAGTGTTCTAATAGTACAATGTGTTTGCTCATAGGCTCAGAAGGCTAATTGATGATTAGAAAACCCTTGTGCAATCATGTTCGCACATCTGAAAACAGTTTAGCTCGTTACAGAAGCTACAAAACTGACCTTCCTTTGAGCAGATTGAGTTTCTGGAGCATCACATTTGTGGGGTCAATTAAACGCTCAAAATGGCCAGAAAAAGAGAACTTTCATCTGAAACTCGACAGTCTATTCTTGTTCTTAGAAATGAAGGCTATTCCACAAAATTGTTTGGGTGACCCCAAACTTTTGAACGGTAGTGTGTATATATATATATATATATATATATATATATATATATATATATATATATATATATATATATATATATATATATATATATATATATATATATATATATATATATATATATATATATAAGAAATACTTGAATTTCGTGTTCATTTATTTACACATATACACACACATAACACTCTACTCATTGTTGTATTTGAAAGTGCAATGCTTTGCAGCCAGAAGCACAGCCTTTGAAGGACCATATGCATGGGCAGCGTCTGTGAAATTTAATATGCAGGAAAGGAGTGAGTTTAGGGTTGAATTGTCCATCCTCATTCTATTCTCTGTCACTATCTTTCTAACCATGCTCAACACCCTCTCTGATGACTTGCAAGCGTACTTCTGACTCGTCGCCGCCATGACTGCCTCGTCTTCGTTCTTCTGCTTCGTCTCCTTTTTGTTGTGCGTGCAGTTGTGCACTCTCCAAAAGCCGTAGATGTTATAACATGACTGGGCCGGCACGCTGTTTATATGGAAAAAAAGCGGACGTGACGACAGGCTGTCCTCACTCAGTTCCACATGGACCTGGAGGGGGCGTGCCTTGTTGTCCGGCTGGAAATAGGGAGAAATTCGGGAGAATGGTTGTCCCGGGAGATTTTCGGGAGAGGCACTGAAATTCGGGAGTCTCCCGGAAAATTCGGGAGGGTTGGCAAGTATGTGGCATCCGCCTGTTCCCAATTAGCCTGTTCACCTGTGGGATGTTCCAAATAAGTGTTTGATGAGCATTCCTCAAATTTCTCAGTCTTTTTTGCCACTTGTGCCAACTTTTTTGAAACATGTTGCAGGCATCGAAAAATGTTTGTATATTCAGGCCTGATCTTTACCGCAGTGCCTCAGCCCTTTACAATTTAAAATATGGACGATAACACATTTATAGCATATTTTAAAAAAAATTAAAAACCTGACATATTTGGATCATAAGGAGCCCAAAGGGTTAAAATAAAAAAATCATTACATGTTCGCTATTTTTATTTAGAACTGAAGTTGTTTGAGAAATAAAAAAATTAAAACAATTAAAAATTTGATACACTCCTACTGTATTTTCCCGAGGACTTTTTGGTCCTGGTGCGACTCTACTGCTATTATTATTATGTACGCCCCAGATGGTAAAGCTAAAAACTGCAAAGTTTGGTGCGACTTTTGAGGTGTATTTTGTGAAGCAGTTCTTTGGCTGGATGATCGTGTTGAGTCAATAGGTCAGCTACTATTTTACAGGTGAAACTCCAAACAATTGACGTTCAGCATTTCAACTCTAAATGTGTAACTAATATGTGATGTAAACTCATTACATGCAAAGTCAATTATGTCAAGCTTTTATTTGTTATGATTTTGATGATCATGGTTTGCAGTTTAGGAAAAAAAAAGAGATTTAAATTTTTTTTTTGTCCTGTCCAGCTCCTCAGGCAAATCATATAGTTGATGTAGATGCCCGTATCGGCTGTACACATTTACTTTGCAAAAGAGAAGTGTGGGATACTTCTCTTGTTGCCTTATTTGTATTTGACTTTATTTAAATGGATGTGTATTATTATTTGGTGCAGCCGGGGAGTAGCAGGAGGGGATAGAAAGAGAAACAAAAAGGAAGAAGGAGGGGGAAATTGCGGGATAAGACAGAGAGACAACAACAACAGGAAACAACAATAACAACAACAGAACAACATCAAATAGGATATGCACAAATGTGATGGTAAAAGTGATAGTAAAGAAGCAGTTAGTGAAATAATATTAATACAGAAATGACAATGAGCATTATTACACTACAAATGGACCAATAGAAATAGCACTATTGATCATGAATAATAACAATATTTACCTCTATTATCAACAATACAGTTGTTTCAAACGCAACGATACATATACGTAATGATAACTAGAGATACAAAAGAAAGCAGATAAATGGAGGGGAAGAAAAAGAAGCCAACGATATTAACCTTGTAGATTGTTATAGTAACAATAGGTTAAGCTTTGTCAGTGTGCCATATGTTACCCAGTTTCCCCTAGGGCAACAACGTTGATATATGTTTGATGAAAGGTGATTATATGCATTAGTGTAAGTATGTATATGAACAGTATGTGTATATGTATGTTTGTACAGTGAATGTATGTGTACAGTATGTATATATGTATGTTTGTACAGTGAATGCATATGTACAGAATGTGTATATGTATGTTTGTACAGTGAATGTATATGTACAGTATGTGTATGTTTGTACAGTGAATGTATATGTACAGTATGTGTATGTTTGTACAGTGAATGTATATGTACAGTATGTGTATATGTATGTTTGTACAGTGAATGTATATGTACAGTATGTGTATATGTATGTTTGTACAGTGAATGTATATGTACAGTATGTGTATATGTATGTTTGTACAGTGAATGCATGTGTACAGTATGTATATATGTATGTTTGTACAGTGAATGCATATGTACAGAATGTGTATATGTATGTTTGTACAGTGAATGTATAACCCCGAATTTTCAAAAAAATGTAAATTCAAGATTTTCATACGCTGTAAGCCATAATCATCAAAATGTTATCTGTTAGAATAATTGTATCTAAGTTATCACAAAAACTTTGTGTTGAAATGAGTTCCTGGCAAGAAGACAAAAGCTGTCTTTGAACCTACCAAGAAGGCTTGTAAAAACTCCACTGTGTAGGATGGGAAGCAACATGAAGAGGTTTCTGTTTTCTTTCATGTATTGTAATCAACAGAAAGATATTGTTTTAACCCAAGGACTACAAAGCGGAGAGAAGGCAGGATCTGCCCAAGTTCCAGACGACCTCTTTTTCAACTGTTTTACGAACCTCTTTTCAACTGTTTTACGAACCCCTTTTTGAACTCTTTTACGACCTCTTTTTTGAACCGACCTTTTCTGTGAACTGTTTACGACCCTCGTCCCTTAGAAACAGCTGTTGCCATGTGGTCAGGAAGTCCAAATAAAGGAGGAGGCGTAAAATCTTTCGCCAGAGCGTGCTGTGTCCGTGCGTCTCTCCTCAAATTGAGCCAAATTTAATTCTGTCTCTGTTTAATTATTTGCTTATTGTCTTGTTTAATAGATGTACTCAGTGTTTGAACCCGACATTATCAAATTAAGTCATTAAAATTTCTCGGATGGATGTTATCAGCCGATGTCATACAGTATGTTAGTTTCACCTTTGATATTGTTATTATTATTATTTAATTGCTGGAATAAACAAAGCTTTGCACGATATTCAAATGTTTTGTGTTTCACCTGTGCATTATGATAACATGCACTGTCTTCTTTAGGAATTATTCAGTCTGCGCTCTATGGTTCATTAGGGAGTTTTATTGTGGCAGTATCAACATATAAAACATAATACATCATTTGTATCTTTTTTCTTGAAATGACATACAAACATTCAAGTGTTTCACGTCACAAAGTTCATAAGGCTTGGTTGTCCCAGAGGGCGGTGAGGGCCAAAGAAATAAAATCTCCCAGATTTTAAACATCTTGACAAATCACTCAAATCCGTTGTCAAAAAGAAGAAAGTGCAAGGGAGTCTGCTACTGTAACTGTGCATGCTCACTCGTCATATTATAAAATAAACAATACTGCATAATCATACCCAACACAAAGACCTGAGATCTTCCAATCGTTTGATGCACAAATCCGACATCAGTGATATTCAAAAATCTCGCCCGGGACCGACCACACACATGATTTTAGCGCATAACATTACATAACAGCAGATTCCGAAAAAACGGGAGACCACTCCAACACCTAGAAAAGTGATTCTCAAACTATCTACTGTTCAAACTGTGAGTTGTGTAGCAGTGGCTAAAATATCAAATACACTTGTTGGAAAAAACCTGTTCTTAATGAATACTTAGGCCTACTAATCTACGGTAATTATAATGTTGGTCATTATGGTGGCCAAGTGTTTTCTGAGGTGGTACTTGGTGAAAAAAGTTTGAGAACCACTGATCTAGACGCTATGTGACTAGCGTTTTTGCAGTGTGTCCTAAAAACAGCAGGATCTTTCACCAGTGTTTTTTTGCGGTAAGTCCTCATTAAAATGTACTGAGGGTGCCGACTTCCTTAATATTTTAATTTTATCGATGCATCTTAAATTAATAGACATGCAATATGTTGACACAAGTCAAATATCTGTTCTTAAGGCCCTCTTGGCATCCAGAGGATCTCTGACTAAAGCTTTTGCAGCAGATCCTTAAAAATAGCAGAGTGTTCCTGTTAAATAGGAGATCTTTGACTGTTGTAAACATATTGCTTGTGTTTTAACGTATGGCTGGTAGCCATGTGATGAAGTAAACATTTTAAAAGTATTACAGACCATGTACATTTGATAGAAAACAAGAATTATAGTGTCGGGAGAAGTCCGCCCTTGTGTGACGTGGGATAATTCTAGGGGTGTAATTTCGGTTCGGTACATACCTCGGTTTAGAGGTCACGGTTCGGTTCATTTTCGGTACAGTAAGAAAACAACAAAATATACATTTTTTGGTTATTTATGTACCAAATTTGTAAACAATGGCTTTATCCTTTTAACATTGGAAACACTATAATAATTCTGCCCATGTTAATCAACATTAAACTGCCTCAAATTGTTGCTCAGATTAAATAAAATGACAAAACTTTTCTTCTACATATAAAAAGTGCAACATGAAACAGTTTCAAGTCAACTCATCATGCTTAATTTATTACAGCATTTGGGAAGCCTGTAGTTGATTTTTATTATGTAAATGTTATATTTTTATCAACATGTGATAGCAGGGACCCTGCCATTCAAAACTAGGCTGCTCCATTACTAATGATTAACGTAACTATAGCTGAAAAAAATGGTACAATAGCAATAGGAGAGACTATTCACCCCTGAACACCATGGAGTTCATGTAGGCTTAATGATGCAGTTACATTATTATATCAACTATCAGAGACAGAAACTCTTCATTTAACATAATGTCCTTTTTTGCTGCTTCAACACAGCTCAATCAACACAGAAAAAGGTCAAGTGAAATAACAGACAGACAGGGCTTTGCTGTCCGTAACACACACACACACACACATACACACACACACACACACACACACACCGCACAATGAGCTAATGTTACGCTAAAAGCGAATTAGCCTTCACCTCAAGCCAGGACTGCGAGCAAGCTGAGCGGCCGTTTAGGTTCTAGAAGGTCAACGGGCTCATACTGATGTTACTAGTAGTTGAGGAAAGTCCGCGGCCTGATGCTTACCTGCTAAACGCTAAGCACTGACTACATGCACTCTGAATACGCACTGCTGATTGGCTGTTACCGCTCTGTTTGTAACCAATCAGATGGTTGTGTGAGTGGGACAATGCTGGGTGCTGTGTAGAGTACTGACAAAAACAGAGGCAGAAGGAAGCGGAGGCGGCTACTTAATATGTTCGTGTGGAAACTCGTTTGGTACACCTCCGAACCGAACCGAAACCCCCGTACCGAAACGGTTCAATACAAATACACGTACCGTTACACCCCTAGATAATTCAGTTAGATAGTTCTGATCACACACTTCAATATAATTTTTGGAATAATTATAATATATGCTACATGAAATTTCACATCAACAATTGTCTTTGAAACTATTTCTGTTGCTGGAAAAAAAGACTTCACATGACCTCAGCTGAAAGATGAGAGCATTAGCGTACGGCTAAGCTACAAGCTAAGTTGATGTGACGCCACCAGCAAAGTTGCTTATTCACATCCGGCTTCTTTCATTCTCAAGCTAACCTCCCGAGGCAAATAATTCATATTCAATTTCCACGCTCGATGCCTTTTAAATGAGACAATGAACCCGGAACATGGCGCCGGCTCACTAACACGTTAGCATGCTTTGCTAGCATGCTCTCTCAGCCAATAATTCTAACTTGTTTTTTTTAATATTCCGGTAAAAACAAAAATGTGTACTTACCCACCTGTGAGATAATTTATCATTTTTTTCCCATGAGGTGAAGTCACTGCTTTGTCAAAACAAAAAACATGCATTTTTTAAAGAAGACAGCCAAGCCTACAAGCAAAGACAGAACAGGACACAAAAAGCGACGCAACATTATTTGACCCTTTTTTTTTGTTGTCTTTTTTAGCCACATCTATCAACACTATTTACAAAAAAATGAGGGCACAACATGCAGGTTGAGCACATATAAAAACGTATGTACATGGAGAAGAGAATAGGATGGACTAAAAGAAAATGGCCGCCCATTCTTATGTTGTTATGATGACGTCATAGTGATTCGGCCCTTCCATTGGTTTCAGTGCATGTGTTAATAAATAAATGCTTTGTCGTTACATAAAAGCTTGATAAAAAAAATTCTCCAGAGCCAGACTTTTACTTGGCGTAATAATCGAGACAGGAAACTATTGATCGACTATGACAGGATGATTTTTTGTGGATACGCTGAATAAATCCATCCATTCATTTTCTACCGAAAAAAGATTCCTGCAAATAACAATATGGTGTTTGTGCATGAGCTTATGTCCTGCTTAGAGATGTCCGATAATGGCTTTTTTGCCGATATCCGATATAGTCCAACTCTTAATTACCAATTCCGATATCAACCGATACCGATATATACAGTCGTGGAATTAACACATTATTATGCCTAATTTTGTTGTGATGCCCCGCTGGATGCATTAAACAATGTAACAAGGTTTTCCAAAATAAATCAACTCAAGTTATGGAAAAAAGTGCCAATATGGCACTGCCATATTTATTATTGAAGTCAAAAAGTGCATTATTTTTTTTAACATGCCTCAAAACAGCAGCTTGGAATTTGGGACATGCTCTCCCTGAGAGAGCATGAGGAGGTTGAGGTGGGTGGGGTTGCGTATTGTAGTGTCCCGGAAGAGTTAGTGCTGCAAGGGGTTCTGGGTATTTGTTCTGTTGTGTTTATGTTGTGTTACGGTGCGGATGTTCTCCCGAAATATGTGTTTTTTTTTACTTTTTTTATGTCACTGCCTGAAATAAATAAATACATGAAAAAATAAATAAAAATGAAACAGTGTTAATGTTGTTTATATGGACACCCTTGAAATTGGTAATAAAAACTACAAGAGGTAGTCACATGAAATGTTTTCACGTCACAGGTGTGCTAAGCTCATGGAGAGAATGCCAAGAGTGTGCAAAGCAGTAATCAGAGCAAAGGGTGGCTATTTTGAAGAAAATAGAATAAAAAACATGTTCTCAATTACTTCACCTTTTTTTTAAGTACATAACTCCACATGTGTTTATTAATAGTTTTGATGCCTTCAGTGACAATCTACAATGTAAATAGTCATGAAAATAAAGAACACGCATTGAATGAGGAGAAGGTGTGTCCAAACTTTTGGCCTGTATTGTATATCCATCCATCCATTTTCTACCGCTTGTCCCTTTTGGGGTCGCGTGGGGGTGCTGGAGCCTATCTCAGCTGCAATCGGGCGGAAGGCGGGGTACACCCTGGACAAGTCGCCAACTCATCACAGGGCCAACACAGATAGACAACATTCACACTCACAACCACACACTAGGGCCAATTTGTGGCCTGTACTGTGTGTATATATATATATATATATATATATATATATATATATATATATATATATATATATATATATATATATATATATATATATATATATATATATATACCGGTATATATATATATATATATATATAAAAGTTAAAGTACCAATGATTGTCACACACACACTAGGTGTGGCGAAATTATTCTCTGCATTTGACCCATCACCCTTGATCCCCCCAGGTGAGGGGAGCAGTGAGCAGCAGCGGTGGCCACACCCGGGAATAATTTTTGGTGATTTAACCCCCAATTCCAACCCTTGATGCTGAGTGCCAAGCAGGGTGGTAATGGGTCCCATTTTTATACTCTTTGGTATGACTCGACCGGGCTTTATATACAGTATATACCGTATTTTCCGCACTATAAGGCGCACCTAAAAACCTCCAATTTTCTCAAAAGCTGACAGTGCGCCTTATAATCCGGTGCGCTTTATATATGGACCAATATTGAGCCACAACGGGTCTCGCAACTACGGGATGCATAACGTAACCCCGGCCTCTACTGTAGCGTCTATTCTATGAGCCTTATAATGCGGTGCGCCTTATATATGAACAAAGTTTTAAAATAGGCCATTCATTGAAGGAGCACCTTATAATCCGGTGCGCTTTATAGTGCTGAAAATAAGGTGTATATATATATATATATATACATATATATATTATATATATATTATTATTAGTTTTATTAATATTAATATTATATATAATTATATTATGTATAGTATTATTATTATTATTACATTATATTATATATATATATATATGTATATATATATATATATATATATATATATATATATATATATATATATATATATATACATACATATATATATATATACATATATATATATATATATATATATATATATATATATATATATATATATATATATATATATATATATGTATATATATATATATATATATATATATATATATATATATATATATATATATATATATATATATATATATGTATATATATATATATATATATATATATATATATATATATATATATATATATATATATATATATATATATATATATATATATATTCAGAGCGCGATGATGTCACGTTATCGATGGGAAAATGCATTTTTAGACAATATGATTTGCCGTAACGGCTAGGAGACACCGAGAGTAATAAGCGGTAGAAAATGGATTAGAAAGCACAGATTTAAAAAATGTATAATTTAAAAAAAACTAAAAAAAAACCTTTTCTTTTAACTTGGGACTTCTGGCGGGCCGGATTTTGGACGCTGGCGGGCAAGATCCAGCCCACGGGCCGTAGTTTGGGGACCCCATGCATACACAGTTAGTCATATATAGTTTTACCTGGCAGGGTTCTGTGTAAGTTGAATAAATGTGAGATATTTTGTTTGTTACGGCTCTGATCCTCCAATTGTGCGGCATTTCTGTGTGACATAAGCTCTACATTCCATCTCTTAACCTACCTACAAACTACAAACGTTCCCTTGAGATTTCAGGAAAACCCGACCTGACGCCATTGTCCTACATCCAGATCCGACATTCTTTCTTCGGCACTTCAACGTGAACATATCGGACCAACTGGACCAAAGCACAAACATTTCTTCGCGACAAACAAACAAACAAAATCACGTCCCACTTTTGTTTTTTCCCCCCCCCCAAACGACGTCACAACGGTCCGTGAGGGAGTTAAAACATCTGCCAGTGCGTGTAAAAGATTTGTGCTGTACCCAGGCGTTAAAAAATAGTTGTCCCATTTGGGTCATTTTTTTGTTGTCTTTTATAAACCTTAAATTTATTTTTTTTTCAAAATAAGATCAAAGTCGATCATCTGGACTGAAAAAATTCCTGAAGGAGCTGTGTCGCGTAAAAATGTACAAAACCTTAAAAAGAACTGGCATTACTTATACCAATGTGTCTTTTGTGTTTAATGTTTATACAGTATTGAGTCAATTTAGGAGTGTGGCGGTCATTCAGCGACGATGGAATCGTCGATCACTAGTCCCGCCCACTCTGCGCTGATTGACATGCTCGGGGACCAATCAGGCGCTGCTCTCTGAAGACGAGGGCCAATCGGAACGTGTTTGTGAGATTTATTTTGAAAAGTATTTGCATTAGCTTGTTAGCATCTTGGAGACGAGTGTTTTTCTTTTTTTTTTCCTTAGTCCTTTTGTCGTTTTGTCCTCTTTCTTTGCAGGTGACCTTGCCACAGACATCTATTAAACGTTATCTAAGAGATAAAAATGCTTCTGCCTCGATCTCGTCTGATAATACAAGCGTAGTTAAGACCTTTAAAGACAGTTTTTTGGGTGTCTGTTTTTCCCTGAAGTGACACCTCCCTCCATTTGCCTCCCAGTCGAGCGGTCCTCACCTCACCTCACCGCCTCAGTCGGACCACAGGTTCTCCATGGCCATGCTGACCTTGCACACGATCCAACGGCGAAGAGGGCAGTAATACTCGTAGTGGAACTGCTCGAACTCCGGCGTCTGCCTGATCTCGTGCAGGAAAGACACGTCCAGGTCGGACTCCAGCAGCAGCAGCAAGGTGGGCACGGTGACCACGAGGACGCCCGTGAGCACGGCCACGAAGCGAGCGACGCTCAGCACGCAAGAGTTGAGCCTCTCGTTGGATGACAGCAAGCGAAGGCCGCCGCCCAGGACCCCGTGAAAGCCGCCGCTCCTCGCGGCCAGTCGGGTGCGCTCATAGGCGCGGTCGCGCGCCCACTCGGCCTCCAGCTGGGCTTGGATGTCGGGGTCGTCGTGGAGCTCCCTCAGCAGCCTGGCGGGGCCCTGGACCG
Source organism: Entelurus aequoreus (assembly GCF_033978785.1). Taxonomy (NCBI): domain Eukaryota; kingdom Metazoa; phylum Chordata; class Actinopteri; order Syngnathiformes; family Syngnathidae; genus Entelurus; species Entelurus aequoreus. The sequence goes on along the minus strand of NC_084747.1, from coordinate 50,611,216 downwards.
AGGAGGCGAAGAGGAGGTCGACGCCTCCCTGGTTGTCCTCCACTGGGGTGGGCAACATGCTGGCACACGGGCTGGAGAGGACATGGCGAAAGACAAATACATAGTCCTCTAAATGCACCTCATACTTTGACATAAGATTCACAAACAGTGCGTTAAAAATCCTATTACAGCAGACCTGGGCAAATTAAGGCCCGTTAAGCTTTTCAATCTGGCCCGCCGGACATTCCCAAAAAATTTTTTTAGATCTTTAAGATGGAAACTGTAGCTGCCATTATGATGTGCAGTGATGTTTTGAAATTACACTGCAAAAAGTCAGTGTTCAAAAACAAGAAAAAACAAAACAAAAATGAGGGGTATTTTCTTTGAACTAAGCAAAATTATCTGCCAATAGAACAAGACAATTTGGCTTGTCAAGACTTTCCAAAACAAGTAAAATAAGCTAACCTCACTGAACCCAAAAATACCTTAAAATAAGTATATTCTCACTAATAACAACTGTACTACTATATGAGTACGTATGTTCTATTGTTTCAATGAAAATAAAACAGCAAAGTCCATTTGGCTTTCATCCGTTTTGATTATGAGACACAATTGTGTCAAAGTCATGATTATTTTTTTCATGCTTGAAATAAGAAATTATTACCTTAAAAAAGTAGCTTTATACTTGTGAGTGTTGATGACACAGCTTTGCAACAGTTGATATTCTAGTTTCAAGCATGTTTTACTCAACATAGGTAATCAAATCTGTAATATCTTACTGAGATCATTTAGGACCAAAACCCTTAAAACAAGTAAAACACTAACATAAAATCTGCTTAGTGAGAAGAATTATCTTATCAGACAGAAAATAAGCAAATATCACCCTTATTTGAGATATTTAATCTCACTTAGATTTCAGTTTTTGCAGTGAATGACCGTAAGTCTTAAACTATACAAAGTATTTCAATGGCTGGAATCTGGCCTTTTGCATGATATACTAGTTACTATGGTAATCACAGCAGCTCAGACGAGGCACCAAGCAATGTGGGTGGGGAGCGTTTCCACAGAGTGTTTCCAGAGCGGCTAGCCTGGGTGTCAGGAACAGACGCGGAAGGAGATTTTTACAACAAAGTTCTAAAGCTTAGTGATATATCAGATATATCAGATCGTAGGTGGCTTTATTTTGTACCCTTAGCGTTCATATTTCGCTGTGTGTGTTGCATTTTTGTTGCGTTTCGCTTGATTGTAAAATATGTCGATTGAGAGGGGGTGTGACATTCATATGTTGTCAATATTCAGTGTTTTATCCTTCATAGTTAATATTGTAAGTCCCACATTCTTTATTTTCATGTACATTCTGGGAGTCTCATTCAGTAAAAAAAAAATTCCATTCCGTTTTTTAAGGCGGTCTGTCATAATGTTTTTAGCATTCGATCAGACATTATTGTGAGTTTTTTGTATTAGTGTTCCTCAAAATAGATATACCGGGCCCCCAGACACATTTTTTTCTCTAAATTTGGCCCCCGAGTCAAAATAATTGCCCAGGCCTGTATTACAGGATGTGAAATGTACTTTGTAATATTAACAGTAATATTAGTCCTATAGACTAGAGCAGTGTTTTTCAACCTTTTTTGAGCCAAGGCACATTTTTTGTGTTGAAAAAATCCAGAGGCACACCACCAGCAGAAATCATTAAAAAACAAAGCTCAGTTGACAATAAAAAGTCGTTGTCGCAATTGTTGGATATGACTTTAAACCATAACCAAGCATGCATCAATATAGCTCTTGTCTCAAAGTAGGTGTACTGTCACCACCTGTCACATCACGCCCTGACTTAATTTGAGTTTTTTTGTGTGTGGTCTTTTAGTTCTTGTCTTGCGCTCCTATTTTGGTGGCTTTTTCTCTTTTTTTTGGTAATTTCCTGTTACAGTTTCATGTCTTCCTTTGAGCGATATTTCCTGCATCTACTTTGTTTTAGCAATAATAAATAATAATATTTCAGTTGTTTTTATCCTTCTTTGTGGGGACATTGTTGATTGTCATGCCATGTTTGGATGTACATTGTGGACGCCGTCTTTGCTCCACAGTAAGTCTTTGCTGTCGTCCAGCATTCTGTTTTTGTTTACTTTGTAGCCAGTTCAGTTTTAGTTTCGTTCTGCATAGCCTTCCCTAAGCTTCAATGCCTTTTTTTAGGGGAACTCACCTTTTGTTTATTTTTGGTTTAAGCATTAGACACCTTTTTACCTCCACGCTTCCTCCCGCTGTTTCCGACATCTACAAAACATGACACATACGCACTGGCTGGCCTCTGTTACATAAATTCCAGCATACCGGCTGGATTTGGGACAACACACTTCCAATACATTATTGTGGGAGATCTCAGACTAGTTAAAAAGTAGTGGAACAAGAAACAAACAAAGTGGACATTTTGCATACATGAAATCCTACACACCTGTACACCATCTCAGAAATGGTTAGCGCCCCAGAGGCCTCATCATCTTCCTCCGTTTCACTTCCCGCTTTGGGCGTCTGCGGTCGGATATTGCAGGTCTCCATGGCAACATGGGGAGGCGGCAGGTCTGACGCAGAGTTGTCTCCATCGATGCTTTGCAGTTGTTCTGCGTCTGCGGGAGCGGTTGACGGTTTGATGGGGGGCAACGCCGTCGAGTCCTTCATAGCCACAATGCCTGGTGGACGACACATATGTCATCATTCCCAGTATTTAATTAAGATGAGTTGTAATTCATTAAAACAATAGAAACCAAATGTATTCAACAATGAATAACAATCATATTTTTCAAAGAGGAATTAAATTACTAATGCATATTATATTTAATGATATCATCATATCAGCCACATTATGGCCACATTATGGCACTCAGATGCTTGGTAAGAAGAGCAAACAGAGGTGCAAAGAGCATACAAACAATAATAATTTGTAACGGCCACCAAAAAAAAGCAGTTCCATAAACTGTCAGTTTGTGTTGTCTACTTTCCTGTCGGGAGAGATTATATTTTGTGCCACTGGGTCAAGAGGTTCCCCCTTTGTGTAAATTCAAGTGTGGATTAGCAAGGTGTTGACAAGCATCACAGGACATAACTGGACCAACAAGCCCACTCTATCCCCCCCCCCCCAACTTAATCCATCTGAGACAGCTGGATGTATTTTTACACAGACACACGCACGCACACACACACACGCACACACACACACACACACACGCACACATGCACGCACGCATGCACGTAATAGTTACTAGCATTCAAAAGGAAATTGCATGCAAAGAAGCAATACTTTACATCCTGCATAGAAAACATGGAGAACAAACATTACATTTTGGCAAAAGAAGACATTAATGGATTAAAATTATTATTTTTAAATAAGCATTATTTGTCAAATATATATATATATTTATATTTATTTCATACATTATTTTAAACATTAATTAAATTAATTATTACATACATATTAAATTAAAAGCAAAGTGTAGTCCAGTAGCTGCTAAAGAAGACATTAATAGATTAAAATTATTATTTTTAAATAAGCATTATTTGTCAAATATATATATATATATATATATATATATATATATATATATATATATATATATATATATATATATATATATATATATATATATATATATATATATATATATATATATATATATATATATATATATATATATATATATATATATGTGTATATATATATATATACTGTATATATATATATATATATATATATATATATATATATATATATATTTATATTTATTTCATATTTTAAACATTAATTAAATTATTTATTACATATATATTAAATTAAAGCAAAGTGTAGTCCAGTAGCTGCTAAAGAAGACATTAATAGATTAAAATTATTATTTTTAAATAAGCATTATTTGTCAAATATATATATAAATATTTATTTCCTATTTTAAACATTAATTAAACTAATTATTACTTATATATTAAATCAAAAGCAAGGTGTAGTCCAGTAGCTGCTAAAATGCATTTTCTACTCAAAATAATGCATCATGTTTTGTTTAGAAAAACCTCTTAATAACACTGATAATAAACTTATAACATCACACCGGTCGCTTTAATCAAAACAGAATGTTGCTAAGTGCTATTTAAGATTATAATGCGATTATCACTATGAACTAATGCCAGTGTAGCCATCTTAAATTACTAGCCCATGTCCTGGTAATTAGATATTTGACAGATTAGCAAAATGCACTGCAGACCACCTGATGATTACGATGTGAGTTGAGAGATATCAGAGGCGCAGGGAGGGAGGGAGGGAGGGAGTGGAAAAAGTGAGGAGCAGAGTGGAGGACGGCTACCATGGCAACACAGTCAACACAAAGGCCACGGTGAGGAGAAGGGAATGGAGTTGGGAAAATAACAACATCCATCCATCCATTTTCTACCGCTTGTCCCTTTCGGGGTCGCTGGAGCTGCATTCGGGCGGTACACCCTGGACAAGTCGCCACCTCATCGCAGGGCCAACACAGATAGACAGACAACATTCACACTCACATTCACACAATAGGTCCAATTCAGTGTTGCCAATCAACCCATCCCCAGGTGCATGTCTTTGGAGACACGGGGAGAACATGCAAACTCCACACAGAAAGATCCAGAGCCCGGATTGAATTCAGGACTACTCAGGACCTTCGTATTAATGTAATAAAGAGTGATATATTGGTGAAATGAAACAACACTGATGAGTACAAAGCTGTGGACATAAACAACATAAATACGACAACTGGCAAAACACAGGAAGTTGTTCTCACTGCAAACAAGTGCAATTTTAACATTTTGTATTTGACAGAAGGGTGCTTAAGGGTGCTATTTTAGAGGTTTAGTCAAAATGCAGTAATGTGTTTTCATGTGCCTTTCTTGGAGCGGGAGTCCTGGTATAAAGTTTTAAGACGTCCATTCAGTCACTGTACAATGGAAGCAGGAGCCTGGTTCGCATTGCCGGCATCAAGTCAACATTGGACTTTAACAGAGAAAGCTACACTTAGTCCTCGGTCCTTTACTGAACCTTTATGAACAGGTCTACTTTGGCGACCTGAGAATTACATCTATGCAGTTTGCGGATGATAGCTTCATCCAAATTCCTGCCTTTAATAGGACGGTTTTCAGCGGAATCTATACATCCAAATTGGAGGCCATTGTTTCCAGTCGGAAAATGGTAGATTACAGCAGTGGTGTTGAATGTCCTGCCTCAGGTGAACGAGTTTGCTTGTCTTGAACTCACAAGAAGAACTCCCAAATGAAAACGTATTTTGGAATAAGGCATTGAATATATTTAACAAACAGAAGTCCTTCATTCAATTTCTGTAAATTGTGTCTGGTCTTGTTCAAATGCCGTCAAAATGGTAATATGGTCTTGGTCATGAGTGCGGTAAGGACAGATCGGAAGATAGGCAAGATGGATTGCTGCGGCTATCTTGTCAAGGGAGAACCGAAGTCAAAGCTTTTGATTTACCGGTCAATCGATGATGCACATACAAGACATAGGTTTCCTCCAGGACCCATGAGTCGGTAGGGTCACCCAGGAGGGACGCAAGGTCAAGCTATTGCTTTTCAATTTCAAGAGAAACCAGCTGAAGCTCTAATTTGGATACTTTCTGGTCGTCCAGATGAGAATGACGTAGGATACACTAGTTGGACTATGTCTCGCTTACAGTTGGCCTGGGAACACCTCGGTGTCTTCCCAGTGGGTCTGGAGGAGGTGGCCATAGACAGAAAAGTCTGGACTTGTGATCTTAAACTCTTGCAGATGTAACTTGATGGACTGATGGATGGATAGACATTGTGTTAAAACTTATAAATATCCTGAAGACTACATATCTTAGTTCATGTCTGGAGACGCTCACCCTTGGACTTTTCCCCTCTTAAAACGAAAGTAATCCCGAGTTGTGTAGGCCATCACCTAAAAGAGATGCCTAAGGATATTCGAGTTCAGCTCAAGGACACTACAGCAGAGTGGAAACCTGCCAGGGAGTGAAACATCACGCTGCTCGGGTCTGAATGTCTCTTTGAGGAGATTTAGAGAGGCTTAATGTTGGGAACGCAATTGACATCACTGAGGGATTTCTATGCAACTGAGAGGACGATCCCGCCGCATTCCCTTAAGAAAACTTTTGTTACGTCACGGATGTTAGCCTCTTTTACTGGCATCCTTCAACTTATCCGTCAAACCGGATCTAAAGCATGATAACAGGCTTTTCGTTGCATGTTCCTCATCACTGTTGAGTGATAGACTCAGAGACAGACAGTTAGCTGGATAACGACAATGACTCATTGACACTTGCAGGCTAATATTAGTTTACAGTATCAGCATTGTAGCCTGTTGGTTATTAACGGCCTCAAGAGCCACTTAAGTCATAAAACAATGCATGCTGGAGTCTTCCATTAATAAATGGAATTGTGGTGATTCGCACACGTGCACGTCCCCAAAAAGTGTCGCAATGATTGACAACATTTACACTTTGCACCAGCCGGCTGCCACAACAAACTAAACGACAACTCGGGGCGAAACCATCTCATTGTTGCTTCATGTGTCTACTTAGCTTACTTGGCTCCAGCGCATTCCTCTGAAGTCCGGCACTGATCCCAGCGACGCCGCTCCCTTGGCCCACCAGCCGCACGTACACATCCCGCGCTGTGTGGTTGGCTATGCGGAGATGGAGGCTACGCTGAGTGGTTATCTTTACTTGGCACCTCAAAGCCTGGGCCACGACCACCGTAGATGATGATGGCAGCTCCGCTAAGGCCTCCGCCTGGTGGGGGTGATACACTTCCAGTGGTCCGGCTTCTACCTCCTGTATCCCCTCACCCTGCAGCTCCACCGGCGGATCACTCTTGTTGGTTCTATCGCTTACTCCCAGCTCCAAACCACTCTGGCCTGCATTTGTGCCATTTAGGTGCTCAAGAACCTCCATTGTTGAGTTAAGTCTGATGCTCAGACCCACTGCAAGGCGCCTACATCAATTGACTGTGTTGTGGCATCTGAACACACACACTTGGGCAATACAGACCAGATACATTCTCTCTCTCACTGGGATCCACAGACATGGCCGCCCCGCCAGTGAATGTCAGCGATGTTAACAAAGACTGCAGGGGCATTAGAGGCAGATCAGTCTCAAAGCCGCTGGTTCTAAATATAACCAGGTGGTCCTGGAGGGAGAGGGGCAGCTAATCTAAGTGTGATTACAAAGCAGCAGGCCTGACCCTGGATGGGGTAGGGTATCACTTTCCTCTTCCTTTCTTCAAGTCGGTCTTTATTAAGGTCTTTCCTCGTCTTAACCTTCAAGCTTCTAAGTATTGTCTGAATTGGTATGGTGCATTATACTTCCAGAAAAAGGTGCATCCATCCTTACAGTCACCATGGAGTTCCCCAACATGCCTTGTGAGGTACACCATGGTGTAAACTCTCCTACTCCTGACCCACTGCTTGAGAAGGCGTAACATTTATCAGAAAACACACCCCTACTGTGTTGCCTTATTTTTTTGGACAAATACACCACATTTTGATGCTGTTATTAAACCTTTAAGTTTTTCCCCCATAAGCATACTTGCCAAACCACCCGATTTTCTCCTGAATTTCAGTGCCCCTCCCGAAAATCTCCCGGGGCAACCATTCTCCCGAATTTCTCCCGATTTCCACCCGGACAACAATATTGGGGGCGTGCCTTAAAGACACTGTCTTTAACGTCCTCTACAACCTGTCGTCACGTTCGCTTTTCCTACATTCAAACAGCGTGCCGACCCAGTCACATAATATATGCGGTTTTCACACACACATGAGAACATCATCACCGTAACACAACAGAACAAATACCCAGAATCCCTTGCAGCACTAACTATTCCGGGACGCTACAATATAGGATAGGATAGGATAGGATAAGATAGGATAGGATAGGATAAGATAGGATAGGATAGGACTTTATTGTCATTGCACAAGTACAACGAAACTATGTTTTCAGCACAAACCCGTTTAAGATTAGACAAACAAACAGTGTACAGGGTTACAGAATAGGAACGCTGATGGGTCGCCAAAGGCGCCCCGTAAAAGATAAGAAAAAGGTAAAACGCTGGGGAAGAAGATGAGTAAAAAAATACAATCTAGACTGGGCTCCTAAGGGGGCCTAGTCTGGAGTGGGGAAAAACCTCCATGCCATGCACACATAAACATGTTACATTTAATCACGACAACTCGCAACAGCAGGGCGGGGAGTTGGGGCCCTGGAGGTCGACTGCTGCTATTAAGCGCTGCCAGCCGTCCATCACTCCGAAGAGAAACAAGCGGCGGTGAAGGCGTGGAGTGGGGGAGGGTGTGTGTGTGTGTATGTGCCCATTGTCTTGGGTGTGATAATGTAATGTTCATAGGCCGGGGCCGTTCTGCATGCAAGCAAAAGTTCGACTCCAGGTCTTGCTACCACCAAACCCCACCCTCCCTAACCCCGCCCACCTCAACCCCTCCCCCCCATCTCCCAAATTCGGAGGTCTCAAGGTCGGCAAGTATGCCCATAAGTCAGATATACTTTATATTTCTCACAGAGCTCGATGCACTCTACAAAACCAACACTGTAATTTTAGGGTGTTAAGCACAATTGCCACAAAATTTGGCACACGTCTTTAGGGGACTGACCAGGGACACCTTTAGTTGTGTGGAAATTCAGACTTCCTGGTATAATTGCAATGCAGCACAACAGTTACGCTACAAGTTTCTGCAAAGTAATCCACCATGAGGCCAAAGAAAGTTACAAGTGACAGCGCGTTGATAAAGGTGAGAAGCACTGTTGAATTCAAGAAGGCAATTGTCGTAAAGTACCCCTCCTCCTCCTCTCCGCTCAATTATTTATTGAGTATTGGCCAAAAGAGTCTTCAACAACAATAAAAGTGATGTGACTTAATTTATCCATTTAGCCATTATTTATATATATTTCACATTGTTTTTTGCATGTTAAGCAAAATGATAATAGTGTTTGGGTGTCTGGAATAGAGTAATTGTATTTATTTATTTTTTTAACGCAGAAAAAAAATGCTCCTATTTCATAGAGTACGGTTTTCGTTTAATTTTGGAATGAATTACTAACAAAAACCGAGGTACAGTACCAGTGTACAATGGAATTGTACTGTGTATCTTTTCAAGACAATCCAGCAGTTTCTTTGATTACACAAAATGAGTCCCTAATAGGACGTGCCAGACTTGTAAATGAAGTCCAATCTATAGGAGGTCACCATCGCCATAGTGCGTGTTGACCTTGTATGATGGATAAGAAAACAAGCTGTGCAAACAAGGTCGTTACTAACGCCGGGTTAGCTTCCGCTTTCCGCCTTCTAATGTCGAGAGATTAGAGTTCTGAATATAGACGGTGATTCTAGACTTTGAGGACACTGTATCCCAATGTCCTTGAAGCACAGTAGAGTTGTTGACGCTTCCAAAGTGAGGTTGTGATGGACACCACGTGGACTGAACGACACCTAATGTAGACCTGGATAGCCAATGATTTTCTCCCTGCATTGAGAGACATACTAGCCAACGTTTGTCCCAATAATAAAAAAGAAAAGAATGGTGGAGCTTGATGCTCTGTGATGTCCACTTCCTGTAATACGCTACGCAACACAAGCTCACATGTGTTACACTGATCCTCACTTCCTCCTATGATGCTTCATCAGAACACGCTCTTTAAGCCTTCTTGCATGCGCTCTTCCAACACGTGTTCCTACGCCCAAGGGGTCTTACAGTCTCACATTGTCTGGTATCGTCTTACCTTCTACTCTCCCTACCTGAGTTGTACGCTTTAACCAGATAACAGGTCACAAGGGAGAGAGTCCGGGATAATAACAGAAAGTACGACGAAGATGGATGGGAGCATGCAAATGAAAACTCATAGGGGAAATTATAGACCGTGGACTGAGAAGGTGATGTCCTGAGGTTATTCATCAAGTCTCATGGCAGCCAATGGCAACTACTAACCACTTTAAACTGTTGGCTACATTTTTTCCATGAGCTATTATTAGGTGGGTGCATATTTAACACATTTTCTTTATATGCCTTTTTTTTTTTACAACATAATTATATACATTTTAAATTGTATATACATATATTTATATATAGTCAAGGTTTCTGTGGTTTATTCGTTATACAGTGCTCAATACCAGGGTAGAGCGGAATATACGTTAGGTCAGGAAAAAATACAAGAGGCTATATCATCCCTACAAGCCTGTTTCGCAGGTTTCCCTGCTCGTCAGGGGATTTTATTGAAGTGTTTGTGGCTGTTACATGTATATATAGGTTACATTACATGGGGGTTTAGCCATTGTTACACAGTAGTGCCTTGTTTCTGTGCCGGCATGATGAAACCAGTTCGTTGCGTTTGTTTAAAGTGAACATGCAGGGGTGGTATATAATAAATAAAAATTATTTCAGGCACAGGCTACATCTTTTAGCTGCACTGTTGTATGGTGAGCTAGATGCGACAATTCGCCATGTAATGACGTGATTAATTGTATTGTTTTTAAGAGTCCATATGTATTTACTCAGCTCTGTGGAGTTCTTAAGTTGGGGCCTACACAATGATGCTGTGTGGTTGTTATAACAGGTTATAACAACCAAACAGTGCAGCTAAAAGATGTAACCTGTAAACAGGCTTGTAGGGATGATATCGCCTCTGTATTGGAGTAACACAACAAGTTAGTTCATAATCATTATTATGCCATGTAACTGCATTCCATGCTTAGTCTGAGGACTCTGGTGTCGCAAACTGTACATTGAAATGTTAATGTCACACACACACACACACACACAAACGGACACGCGCAGACATGGTGGTCCCCTCAGGGAAGATCATGGGAAGGGTATTTTTAGCATGCGGCAGTTGTCGTCTCCAGGGAGACCAGACTGATGGAGGGACGGGAGCATCAGCTGCTCAATTAGAGGTCTGTGTAAGGGGCTTGTACAGGAGAGAACACATGAGGCCCTCCCTGCGGGATGTGTGTGTGTGTGTTTGTCTAACGAGGAACATCCGCTTACCGTTTTCCATGGCCGCCTCTTCATACTCATTGGTGGAGGGCAGCGCTGGTACCAAAGGTTCCATGTTCATGATGAGGTTCTTATGGCTCAAAGAGTTAAAGCTTCTACTTTGGCCGAACTGAGCTCTGAAAACGCAAACATTATCCCTGACTTTAGTTGGGTTTTGGAGAAAAAGGAACACTGCAATCAGTAGAAATCTGACATATAGTTACTTAAAGCTACTTGTATACTTCGGCCAAGGATGAATAAAAAAAAAAGACTAAAGTCAACTTGCATCAGGGCCGAGGAGGTGTGATGAAAAATAACTGGACTATTTCTTTAAATATCTCCTAAGGGGTCCTAAAGTCGGCAGGTGTGTGGAATTATGATCGGGTGAAAAATAATTGGCATTAATCTCCTTATGTAGTTTTGAGTAACTCCACAAGATGGCAGTAGCTGCATTTGAAGTATCACAAGCGGTCATTTCAAATATATACATTTTTTAATCAGATTAATCACAGGGTTGATGTGATTTAATATAGATTAATCATAACCACACGATACTGAAGCAGCGATGCATTATGGAACTCAAGAAGTGATACCGTGTCCCTCGAGGGCTCGCTATGTGTGTCACTTTATAAAAAAAAAATGTGACCAATAAAGCTGATGTGTTGTTTGACTCCCGGAGCGCCAAACAGTGTTTTATCAGATAGCGCTTCTTTTGGCGTCTGTGTCGCCATCATCAATCTAAATAGAACGAAGAAAAGGTAAATTCTGATGTGTGAGATCATTTGGATCTTATAGCACCAAAAGAGGTGAACACTATTTTCCTGTTTACTATTTGGCTCGGAGCTGCACGTTTTATATTCCTTCCTGCATAAATATTCAACTTTTTTTTTTTTTGCATGTCATATGTAGTGACTTTTTGAATCCAGCAGATGGTGCCAATATGAAACATCAACATAGTATCAGTGCAGTGTCGATAATGAGTGTGCCATTACTTGATGTCATTATTATTTTATTCAATGGTAATAGTGTTTTATTTTGCATGAGCAAAGAGAGTCAAGAAAGAAGGGAATACAATATTCCCTCCATTATTGTGGGGGTTATGTTCTCGACCCCACCGTCGTACAGGTTAATTACCTAGAAGTAGAGACGCTGTGTATTTTATATATTTTTTTAAATATTATCAGAGGGGTACGGGGGGAACATGGGGGAAAAAAGTTTTTTATAATTATTATTATTATTATTTTTTTTTAGACATGTATCTCGTACGAGAAACTTTTTATACAGTTATTTAAAAAAAAACGTTTTTTTAATTATTTTTTTTATAGACATGTATCTTGTGCGCACGAGATAAGATACATGTCTAAATAAATTGTTTTTTTAAATTATAAATTTTTAAATTTTTTTTTTATAACTTTATAAAAAGTTTCTCGTGCGCACGAGATAGTTTCTCCTGCACACGAGTGAATGTCTAAAAAAAAAAAAAAAAAAGATTATTCATTTATTTTTTTATAACTTTATAAAAAGTTTCTCGGGCGATACATGAGATACATGTCTAAAAAAATAAAAAAATAAAAATATATCCCCCCATGTCCCTTTAGGAGCTCCGTAAAGGGGAAATGCACTTTTTTTTGTTTGTTTTTTTGCCTATATTCAAAATTCTTACATAGGACATGAACACATATATTTTTCTTTTTTTATGCATTTTATGCTAGAAAAAGTCTGCTTACAATGGAGTCTATGGTAATCGCTGTATTCTGCCTATAAAGCCCTTAAAAAACATCCAAACACCTCCATCAATGTTTTATATAAATGCTGTAAGTATATATGTAATGTAGTAACAAGCACATCATGTAATATTTTAAAAACGCATCACGACGTTCACTTTTTCCTTCAACAACATCACTGATTACTGCTCACTGCAGACTTCACAAACGTAATAAAACATCACTTACTGCTCTAATTAGGATGCCGACTGATTAAATGTTGTTATATAGTCCCGTTTAGATGAAGAATGACTCATAATCCTCGCTAATTTCCAGGTCGAAATTTAATGCCAAAGTTGACCAACTCGTCAAATTATCTCTTCATCCTTATACTATCAAGGTGAGTAGCATTATTTATATTAATCAATCTATCTATAATAAACTTCCACCAGTTCTGAGGCGAGGAAGCAGCTCAACAGCCAACAATGTCAACATAGCAGCACAAGCTAGTTAGCTCTCTGTGACAATGCACCATTATAAATAGTTCTTCAGTGTCAGCACTCATAATAACAATATCATACTTGGTTAATAATCAGGTCACAAAAATTTAAATGGAGTATTGTTAGCGGTTTTTGGATGGTTATTATAGGGCTTTAATGACTGACTCCATTGTAAAGTCACTTTTATTTATGTTTATTTGCAACTTAGAATGAACTAAAAAAAAATACATCCGTCTTCTTGTCTCTCATAATGATTGTGAACAAGATGCAAAGTTCTGAAAATGTTTGCAGTTTCCCTTCAAGTTTTTATAAGCCTTCCACAAAGCTTTCACACACTCTTACGAACACTTCCTATGCTCCTAAAACACTTCATATTCTCTCTAAAATCTACATACAGTATTTTTAACATTAAAATGGGTACTCAGATCTCGATACTGTAAAACACCTTATTAAATACCATCATGGTATTGTTAACAAATACATTTCTGTTTTTCCAAATACACATTTATCCACGATAATGTGGACTTAATCCTTATTAATGTCATATTCTAGGTCGTCAGTGCTATTAACCCTTGTGTTATGTTCGGGTCTGTGGGACCCGCTTTCATTTTTTATTGAAAGAAAAATGATACAAGTAATGAATTTTTCAAACTGAGACTCACTGACTTCGGCTCATTTTCTGTGAACAACATATATCAGAATACATATTTAATGACCACACACCATACACCCCCCCTACACATTTCTATTACATATAAGATGTCCGGGTCCACAGGACCTGGGGCTAATAGAAGTGTGGAAATTGATGTTCTGTGTACCACACACACACACACACACACACACACGCACACACACACAGCAGGCCTAGACAGGAGGAGGACAGAGTGTAGGTACACAGAACATCAGAGGGTCAAATGTGCGAGAAAATGAGAGCAGACAGTGTTGACAAACAATGTTGCAACCTTGTGTGGGAACCCGCAGGTGCAGAAACACAAAAGAAGAATCCCTGTGGGATGCAGAAACTGGCAGAGAAATTTTCCGTGCAATGTTCATTTTGTTGTTACTCAGCCAGCGTTTGTGGGTCTGATGGACCCGTTGCATTTTGTGGCTTTTAATGCCTCACAATCAAACACTTTTATGTTAAAATACTGAACAGATGTTTATTGGGATAAGGTAAACATACTGAACAGATGTTTATTGGGATAAGGTAAACATCTGTTCAGTATTTTAACATAAAAGTGTTTGATTGTGAGGCATTAAAAGCCACAAAATGCAACGGGTCCATCAGACCCACAAATGCTGGCTGAGTAACAACAATATGAACATTACACAAGGGTTAATGCTGACTGTGCAGTTTGCTCCTGGAGCCGATTACAACGTTGGTTCTGTTGTTGTGTAATAACCCTTGACAAAAATGTTACGTAACAAAGTACAGGAGCTCAAACAAATAACAGGGGTAAAAACGGCATTTCCTTTTGATTGCTGCGAGTTGACCTTACCTGCACACCTCAGGTGGCTCTCTCTGGATTTTAGAACTGGCCTCTATCACCTCCTTGGCGACTCTTCCACTGCAAAAAAACACACATTTTTGTCAATTTTTTGGGATGATATTTCACCCATCTGGTTCTGTTTGCAGGTCATTTCCTGTCAGCAGGCTCACACTGCAAAAACTGAAATCTAAGTAAGATTAAATATCTCAAATAACGGTTATATTTGCTTCTTTTCTGTCTGATAAGAAAATTCTTCTCACTAAGCAGATTTTATGTTAGTGTTTTACTTGTTGTAAGGGTTTTGGTCCTAAATGATCTCAGTAAGATATTACAGCTTGTAGCTGAGATTTTATGACCTACATTGAGTAAAACATGCTTGAAACGAGAATATCAACTGATGCAAAGCTGAGTCATCAAGTATAAAACTACTTTTTTAATGTAATAATTTCTTACTTCAAGCATGAAAAAATCACAATGCCGAGCGCATATCATCATGTCAAGATAATGGCACTAGCATTTACTTAATTTAAGAATATTTTTCAACATATGAAGCAAAAATGTCTCTTTTTTTTCTACCAAGAAAAGTGCACTTGTTATTAGTGAGAATATACTTATTTTAAGGTATTTTTGAGTTCATTGAGGTTAGCTAATTTTACTTGTTTTGGAAAGTCTTGACAAGCCGAATTTTCTTGTTCTATTGGCAGATAATTTTGCTTAATTCACATAAAATACCACTAATTTTTGTTTTTTTTCTTCTTGTTTTTGAACACTGACTTTTTGCAGTGCAGCAGCTCCATTAGCTTGATTGCTGGGTGAGGTTCTGGACCACAAAAGGTCCAAAGCAGCCCGGCCACAACATCCCACACTAGCCTATTGTGGCTGAGATTGATGCTTACGTCGTAAATAGAGGTAGGGGGGAAGGCGCCAACTATAAAGTACACATTGGCAGGTGAATCTAGGGGCTGGAAAAGCATGAAAAGCTAAGCCTCAGATAGATTAGATAAGCGCGTAATCCGCTCTGGTTTGTAGAAATTGCCTTCGTTTGCGAGGTAGAAATGTGTTTCTGTGTGTACAGATCACGAGTGAGCGCAATCCATGTAGTGCTACCACCACATGAAAACACTCAGCTTTGAGCCGTTAAGCTGATAAAATACTCGCTGCTCATTTGGAGCTCAAGGGAGAGCAACCCAGCAGCCCGCTGAAGAGCTCTGTTTGTCTGAGAGAACATGCACAAATGTTCTATGTCATATTGGGGTCAGGGAAGGGATGCAGGCACTGATGCCGTCAGTCGACACATAGTTGGAACTGAACGATGCTCATCAACAGAGGGAGGGCAATACTACGGTACGTTAATATTTGCTGTCGCAGCCAAGCCATTTTAGTTTATGAGCAATATACAGCGTTTCCCACTGCAATCTATATGTGGGAGTGGGTTGCACTGCAAAAACTGAAATCTAAGTAAGATTAAATATCTCAAATAAGGGTGATATTTGCTTATTTTCTGTCTGATAATATAATTCTTCTCACTAAGCAGATTTTATGTTAGTGTTTTACTTGTTTTAAGGGTTTTGAAACTAGAATATCAACTGTTGCAAAGCTGTGTCATCAACACTCACAAGTAGGGATGTCCGATAATGACTTTTTGCCAATATCCGATATTCCGATATTGTCCAACTCTTTAATTACCGATACCGATATCAACCGATACCGATATCAATCGATTCCGATATATACAGTCGTGGAATTAACACATTATTATGCCTAATTTGGACAACCAGGTATGGTGAAGATAAGGTCCTTTTTAAAAAAAATAATAAAATAAAATAAGATAAATAAGTTAAAAACATTTTCTTGAATAAAAAAGAAAGTAAAACAATATAAAAACAGTTACATAGAAACTAGTAATTAATGAAAATTAGTAAAATTAACTGTTAAAGGTTAGTACTATTAGTGGACCAGCAATCATGTGTGCTTACGGACTGTAGCCCTTGCAGACTGTATTGATATATATTGATATATAATTAGAGATGTCCGATAATATCGGCAGGCCGATATTATCGGCCGATATATGCGTTAAAATGTAATATCGGAAATAATCGGTATCATTTTTTTTATTATCGGTATCGTTTTTTATTTTTTTTTATTTTTTTATTAAATCAACATAAAAAACACAAGATACACTTACAATTAGTGCACCAACCCAAAAAACCTCCCTCCCCCATTTACACTCATTCACACAAAAGGGTTGTTTCTTTCTGTTATTAATATTCTGGTTTCTACATTATATATCAATATATATCAATACAGTCTGCAAGGGATACAGTCCGTAAGCACACATGATTGTGCGTGCTGCTGGTCCACTAATAGTGGACTAATCATCAATTAGCCTTCTGAGCCAATGAGCAAACACATTGTACCATTAGAACACTGGAGTGATAGTTGCTGGAAATGGGCCTCTATACACCTATGTAGATATTGCACCAAAAACCAGACATTTGCAGCTAGAATAGTCATTTACCACATTAGCAATGTATAGAGTGTATTTCTTTAAAGTTAAGACTAGTTTAAAAGTTATCTTCATCGAAAAGTACAGTGCTTTTCCTTCAAAAATAAGGACATTTCAATGTGACCCCAAACTTTTGAACGGTAGTGTGTATATATATATATATATATATATATATATATATATATATATATATATATATATATATTGTGGAGGTCTTGCACCTACGGGTTCTTCGGACAACCCAGAAGAGACATGACAGGCTTGACGGTTTTGTGATTTGGTTTATTTTCCAATAAACTTATCGCTCTGCTTTTCAGCAATCGCCTATCGTGACGGTCTCGCTCTTCGGGTTGCTTCTCAGTAATCCGCTCTTGTCTCCGTCTCCGTTTCCGTCTCGCTCTCGCTCGTGCTCGTGTTTTCTCTTCACCATCAACAACTCCAACTTCTCCAACCTTTTCCTTCCCGGCTGCTGCCCTTTTATAGAGTGACCAGTGATCAGATAAACGCGCCCAGGTGGGCCATCCACGCACCTGTCGCCGATCTCGGAGCCGGCCCCGGCACACCCCGTCTCGCTGCAGGTCCGCAGGCCACACCCCCTCACATATACATATATATATATATATATATATATATACATATACATATATATATATACATATATATATATATATATATATATATATATATATATATATATATATATATATATATATATATATACACATACATATATATATATATATATATACATGTATATATATATATATATATATATATATATATATATATATATATACACATGTATATACATATATATATACATATATTCCTCGCACGCTAATTGACTGCGGCGCGAGCGTGATGATGCAACGTTATCGATGGGAAAATGCATTTTTAGACAATATGATTTGCCTGAGTGGCTAGGAGACACCGGGAGTAACGAGCGGTAGAAAATGGATTAGAAAGGACAGATTTTAAAAAACAATAATGAAAAAAATAATAATAAAAGAAAGTTGTGTTTTTTTTTTAAAACTTGGGACTTCCCGCAGGCCGGATTTTGGATGCTAGCGGGCCGTAGTTTGGGGACCGCTAATCTAGGCGATCATTTTGCCACCTATTGCTGTCAAAACGTGTTTCTGTGACTCCTGTCCTTGGCCATGTCAGCCGGACAACAGCCGCCGGTGGTGGTGGCGGCACACACTGGCACAGAAGACCGAGGTGGATGTCACATATATGGCCATAGTACCGCAAGCTCTCCTGGGTTGTATTAATACATTTTGTAATAAACAAGGGCCAAGTCTTTCATATCCTTTGTGATATCCTGGCATATTAAATCATTTTGTGCTTGGTGGGAGGGGGGGGGGAAGAAAACATGAAGGACGAAAGGAGGAAGGATCTTTATTGTCATTGCACAAGTACAAGGACATTGCATTTTCATCACAAACCTGTCAAGATTAGACAAACATTGTACGGGGTAACAAAACAGGAACGCTGATGGGTCGCTACTTACGGCACCCCGTAAAAGGTGGGGAAAAAGGTAGACGCGCGGGGAAGATGAGTACAAAAAAATTGTCGATCTCAGACTGGGCTCCTATTGGGTGGGCCCAGTCTGGAGTGAGGGGGAAAAAAACTCGATAGCAAAGCATTAGAGATGTCCGATAATGGCTTTTTTGCCGATATCCGATATTCCGATATTGTCCAACTCTTAATTACCGATACCAATATCAACCGATACCGATATATACAGTCGTGGAATTAACACATTATTATGCCTAATTTTGTTGTGATGCCCCGCTGGATGCATTAAACAATGTAACAAGGTTTTCCAAAATAAATCAACTCAAGTTATGGAAAAAAATGCCAACATGGCACTGCCATATTTATTATTGAGGTCATAAAGTGCATTATTTTTTTTAACATGCCTCAAAACAGCAGCTTGGAATTTGGGACATGCTCTCCCTGAGAGAGCATGAGGAGGTTGACGTGGGCGGGGTTGGGCGGCGGAGGGGTTTGGGTAGGGGGTTAGTGCTGCAAGGGGTTCTGGGTATTTGTTCTGTTGTGTTCATGTTGTGTTACGGTGCGGATGTTCTCCCGAAATGTGTTTGTCATTCTTGTTTGGTGTGGGTTCACAGTGTGGCGCATATTTGTAACAGTGTTAAAGTTGTTTATACGGCTACCCTCAGTGTGACCTGTATGGCTGTTGACCAAGTATGCTTGCATTCAATTGTGTGTGTGAAAAGCCGGCACGCAAAGGCAGTGCCTTTAAGGTTTATTGGCGCTCTGTACTTCTCCCTACGTCCGTGTACACAGCGGCGTTTTAAAAAGTCATAAATTTAACTTTTTGAAACCGATACCGATAATTTCCGATATTACATTTTAAAGCATTTATCGGCCGATAATATCGGCAGTCCGATATTATCGGACATCTCTACTCACAATACTTGATTTATTTTGTTAAAAGCAAATGGGACCAAAAAAAAGTATTTAATACCAACTTTATCAAATACTTTTTCGACCCATTTATCATATCATAATATCATTACGATAACGTTTTTATGAAAGCGAATAACTCCCTTCTTTTTCATGTTACTCTAATGTGCAACCTAAATCAACAATGATGAGAACTGCATATATGAATTTAAGTTAAAAAAAAAAAGAAGAAAAACTCCAAAAGTATCTCTGCCTCACCTGGCAGAAATGTAGATCGGCGCCTATGGGGGTGGGGTACGTGTGTGTGTGTGTGGCATGTATTTTCCGTGAATGCATGTATAAAAGTTGGTATGGTATGTGTGTGTTAGCCTGTTCCGCGACCTTGGTGCTCATGCAAACGCGATAACACAGCCAGTCAGTCCAGCAAAAGTCAAGAAACAACAGGTGTGTGTCTATGAGAGACAGGGAAGGAGTTTGTTGCGTCTTTGCTGCACTGTCCTCTGGGAGAGTCTCGAAGCAACGAAGAAGCGCTGAGAAGACAGGGACCGCCCGCCTTAACCCGTTTGGTTGCAGCGACTACACCTTTTTATCACTTGTCTGTTTTGGCGATGTACGTTTGTACATCCATCTTCTTCCCGACCTTCTTCCTGACGCCCGACCATTTCTTTTTTATCAGTTTGCGTATCTCGTAGTGCACAGCGATTTCAACACGCTGTGGTTTGCTCAGAACACGGGAAATAAACACCTCCCACTGATTTGTGGTCGCCACAAGGTGCAGCGCTTAAACACATGGCTACTTTCAATCAGATTTGCTTATTTAAAAAGGGGCGTAACCTGGGCGTGATCTCGGCGTGCCATGCCAAGCCAACTCCTGAGATCAATTCTACATTGATTGCGATGTAATAAAGAACGAACACTTTAATACAGGGGTGTCAAACTCATCTCTAGTATATATTATATTAATTATAATATAATATATCAGTATATTTCATATACTATATATATATAATATGTAAATATTACATATACACTACCGTTCAAAAGTTTGGGGTCACATTGAAATGTCCTTATACTGTACTTTTCAATGAAGATAAATTTAAACTAGTCTTAACTTTAAAGAAATACATTCTATACATTGCTAAGGTGGTAAATGACTATTCTAGCTGCAAATGTCTGGTTTTTGGTGCAATAGCTGCATAGGTGTATAGAGGCCCATTTCCAGCAACTATCACTCCAGTGTTCTAATGGTACAATGTGTTTGCTCATTGGCTCAGAAGGCTAATTGATGATTAGAAAACCCTTGTGCAATCATGTTCACACATCTAAAAACAGTTTAGCTTGTTACAGAAGCTACAAAACTGACCTTCCTTTGAGTAGATTGAGTTTCTGGAGCATCACATTTGTGGGGTTAATTAAACGCTCAAAATGGCCAGAAAAAGAGAACTTTCATCTGAAACTCAACAGTCTATTCTTGTTCTTAGAAATGAAGGCTATTCCACAAAATTGTTTGGGTGACCCCAAACTTTTGAACGGTAGTGTATGTTATATTTTATATTGCGACTATGGTACATTTTTAGTCTACTTTATACCTGCAATATTCTTTCCATCCTTACCCTTTCCATCCTTTGTAACGGAGCTACTGTATGGAACACTTTCCCTTGTGGATCAATAAAGTTTGTCTAAGTCTAAATCTAAGTGAGGGCAAAGTGGTAGCTCCAAATTTTTGGTGTAAATATTTGGGAAATCCTGATCCAGGAGTGCATTCTGCTTTCATTTTGGCTTTGGTGTGTACATTTGTTAAAATTAATAGTAAAAGTAGTAAATAGTTTAAGTTCTATTTTAGGGCGGTTACTTTTTTTTCCTTCTACACTACAGTCAAAAATGTTAATAAAAGTTTAATGTTTAGCTTAAATATTTTAAAAATTAAGTAGAAATAAAGACCAGGAAAGTTATGTAGCTAGATGGATGGGCAGATAGAGGGCAGCAACATACTTACACAAACGGTAGATATGAATAAAAACAAGCAGCATAAGAGTAAGAAAATGTGTCACCTGTATCTGAACCTGCTGCCCTTGAAGAAGATGTTGCTGCTCGACATTGTCTTTATCTGACTTGACTTTGCACACCTATCAGAGAGAAGAAACACACATCATCAAAGTGCACATTTAGTGTAATTTGCATGATTTTATTATTGCTGAGCACCAGTGTGGCTCATGCTAAACCGGGCATCGGCAACCCAAAATGTTGAAAGAGCCATATTGGACTGAAAATACAAAAAGAAAATCTGTCTGGAGCCGCAAAAAATTTAAAGCCTTGTATAAGTGTTATAATGAAGACAACACATTATGTAAGTGTCTATATTAGCTATATTAGCCTACTATATGCTCAGTTAATATTATATACAGATAATGTGTCATGAGACATGCACATACTGTATAAATCAAATTAAGAGGACCTAAAGGAAATTAAATGAGCTCAAATATAGCTACAAATGAGGCATAATGATACAATATGTACATACAGCTAGCCTAAATAGCATGTTAGCATCGATTAGCTTGCAGTAATGCAGTGAAGAAATATGCCTGATTAGCACTCCAACAAGTTAATAAACATCAACAAAGCTCACCTGTGTGCCTTCACGCACAACATTAAAAGTTTGGTGGACAAAATGAGACAAAAAAGGAGTGGCATAAAACATGTCTTGGAAAGTCTGAGAAAGTGGTAAATGTAAACAAACTACGGTGAGTTCAAGCACCGCCAAAATTAGTAGGACAAAACGGCGCTCGACAAATAGCCTCTAATCCAGTGGTTCTTAACCTTGTTGGAGGTACCGAACCCCACCAGTTTCATATGCGCAGTCACCGAGTGAAAATTTTAAAAAAATAAAATTTTAAATTCAAGACAAAGTTATATGTTTTTGGTAACACTTTAGTATGGGGAACATATTCTAAGTAACAAAGACTTAATTTTGAGTTTTTTGGACACTAAGGGAACATATTCTAAGTAACAAAGACTTAATTTAGAGTTTTTTGGTTAGGGTTAGGGTTAGAGGGTTAGGGCCAGGGTTAGAGGGTTAGGGTTATAATAAGGTCATGCCGAATAAGGCATTAATAAGTACTTAATAATGACTAGTTAAGAGCCAATATGTTACTAATTTGCATGTTTATAAGCAACTAATTAATGGTGAATATGTTCCCCATACTAAAGTGTTACCATGTTTTTTTACTGGTGCACAAAATGAACCGTGCATGAACATCACCTTGTTCAAACAACAAAACCAACACAGTGCATGACCTCACAACAAATTACACACCTGCAAATCAGTCAGCTGTTGCCGTATCCGTAATACGCCGATAGGGAGAAGTTTTTATTTACACGATGAGTCGGGTGTGTTTTGACCTCAGCCGAACCCCTGAGCCCGACTCACCGAACCCCTAGTGTTCGATCGAACCCAGGTTAAGAACCACTGCTCTAATCACCGAAGCATGTTTAATAAAAACAGTGTGATTCCTATCAATTAGGGAGGTTTGTCCTCCTACAGAAACCATATTAAAACAACAAATATGTTTTTTCCTCATCTTTTTCAATTTTCATACATTTTTGAAAAAGCTCCAGAGAGCCACGAGGCCGGCGCTAAAGAGCCGCATGTGGCTCTAAGCCGCGGGTTGCCGACCCCCGTGCTAAGCTAATATGAGCATTTCTGCTCCACCGCTCCCAGTCTGTGGAACGCTCTCCCTGACCACCTGAGGGCACCACAGACTGTGGATGCTTTTAAAAAAGGTTTAAAAACCCTTCTTTTTAAAAAAGCCTTTTGTTAGATATGTGTGCTGGTTCTAGCTCAGTGTTTCTTAACCTGGGTTCGGCGGAGCCTGCGCCGCGGAGGTGAAGACACACCCAACTCATCGTGTAAATAAAAACTTCTCCCTATCGGCGTATTATGGATACCCCCAAACAATGTTCCCTCTAATTTTCCATCTGATTTGCAGATGTGTAATTTGTTGTGAGTTCATGTGTTGGTTTTGTTCTTTGAACAAGGGGATGTTCATGCACGGTTCATTTTGTGCGCCAGTAAAAAAAACATATAACTTTGTCTTGAATTAGATTTTTTTGTTTTTTTTCCACTAAGGGGTTCGGAGAATGCGCATATGAAATTGGTGGGGTTCGGTACCTCCAAAAAGGTTAAGAACCACTGTTCTAGCTATTAGGCTGTTCTATTTTTTTATTTTATTTTACTATTTATTTTACTCGTTAGGGGCAGCTATTTGTGGTCCTAGCGTTGTTGTTTTTTAAATGCACTGTAGCACTTTGAGGTTGTTTGTTCAATGTAAAGTGCTTTTACAAATAAAATCTATTATTATTACTATTATTATTATTTCAGTATGAATGTTATTAGCGCGAGCTGGCCGCCAAGTCCTACAAGCTGAATTTGATGCTTGCCTGACATGTGAGATGACATTACTTTCCCTAGAGACGCTCGAGGTGGTCTCATTAATAAGTCAATAACGGGCACTTGAGCTGTTCCTGGAAATCTGTGAAACGTTTGAACCGCTTGCGACTGTACTTTCAAAAGGCTTCGTTAAATGCGTGGAAGAAACCATTCAATACTTTATAACACATACATACATGCCAAACAAAATTGCCCATCATTAATATTGAGAATGGCAAAGGGGAATATCGATTGTGTGGATATCAAGGGTAGCACAGTATCAGTCTCAAATGGATAGTAGTGTGAGGAAATCAATATTTTTCAGTTCTCTTCTGTTAATTAGTTGAGCCAGGAAGGCAAGGTTTGTATGTCTGTTAATTATTTAGTTATCGACGTTAACTTGAAAAGTTACAAGCAGATTGTGGTGAAACGTTCAGGAAGTGTCAGAAATGGGTTAAAGAAAAAGCGATTTGATTTTGGGGGTGATCCGCATCATTTCTACCACAATACCATACGTCTACGTCATTAGGCTCAACTTCTTTGATGATTGAAAAACCAGTGTTTCGATTTTGGGGGTGATCCGCATCACCACCGGGATTTAAGGTTTCTTTAAAGGATTCTTTACTTTTGGAAAATAGGACCTGGCGGACATTTGCACTCCTGAAGTGCTTTTTTTAGTTGTTCTATTTTGTTATGTGTTTGACAAATCTTGATTTCCCTTTATAAATGGGTTATACTTGTATAGCGCTTTTCTACCTTCAAGATAATCAAAGCGCTTTGACAGCATTTCCACATTCACCCATTCACACACACATTCACACACTGATGGCGGGAGCTGCCATGCAAGGCGCTAACCAGCACCCATCAGGAGCAAGGGTGAAGTGTCTTGCCCAAGGACACAACGGACGTGACTAGGATGGTAGAAGGTGGGGATTGAACCCCAGTAACCAGCAACCCTCCGATTGCTGGCACGGCCACTCTACCAACTTCGCCACGCCGTCTTTAGGGATTAATAAAGTATTTCTGATTCTGATTCTGATTATAACTAGAAATGTCCGATAATATCGGACTGCCGATATTATCGGCCGATAAATGCTTTAAAATGTAATATCGGAAATTATCGATATCGGTTTCAAAAAGTAAAATTTATGATTTTTTAAAACACCGCTGTACGGAGTGGTACACGGACATAGAGAGAAGTACAGAGCAGTTGCGTCTCCCAGTCATACTTGCCAACCCTCCCGATTTTCCCGGGAGACTCACGAATTTTGGGGCCCCTCCCGAAAATCTCCCAGGGCAACCATTCTCCCGAATTTCTCCCAATTTCCACCCAGACAACAATATTGGGGGCGTGCCTTTGCGTGCCGGCCCAATCAAATAACATCTGCGGCTTTTCACACACACAAATGAATGCAAATCATACTTGGTCAACAGCCATACAGGTCACACTGAGGCTGGCCGTATAAACAACTTTAACACTGTTACAAATATGCGCCACACTGTGAACCCACACCAAACAAGAATGACAAACACATTTCAGGAGAACATCCGCACCGTAACAAAACATAAACACAACAGAACCAATACCCAGAACCCCTTGCAGCTACAATATACACCCCCCACTAAACCCCAGAACCCCGCCGCCCTCCCCACCCCCAAACCCCGCCCACCTCAACCTCCTCATCCTCTCTCAGGGAGAGCATGTCCCAAATTCCAAGCTGCTGTTTTGAGGCATGTTAAAAAAAAATAATGCACTTTGTGACTTCAATAATAAATATGGCAGTGCCATGTTGGCATTTTTTTCCATAACTTGAGTTGATTTATTTTAGAAAACCTTGTTACATTGTTTAATGCATCCAGCGGGGGGCATCACAACAAAATTAGGCATAATAATGTGTTAATTCCACGACTGTATATATCGGTATCGGTTGATATCGGAATCGGTAATTAAGAGTTGGACAATATCGGAATAAAAAAAGCCATTATCAGACATCTCTAATAATAACACTTACATAAAAGGCTTTGCATTTTTTTTGCAGCTCCAGACAGATTTTTTTTGGTGGTATTTTCAGTCCAATATGGCTCTTTATATTCAACATATTGGGTTGCCCACCCCTGGTGTAAGCCAACTCACTTGTAAAAGGCCTGATTCTCCACCCCGCACTTCCACAAGTGTTTACACGCCGCAGGAGTCGAGGTGTGAAAGGTCAACACCAGTTTCTTCTGCAAACAGAGAGAGAGAGAAAATACAGCGATGAGCTAAGGTCGAAGAACACTGGAGGATGTACATTAAACACCCAATGAGAGGGAGCTGTGCAAAAGAAGGCTGACAGCCACATTTTTGCAGCGTACACCACATCAAGCATTTAGCTCCAGTGTGGAGGATAGAGAGGTCCTAATGGGCACTGGAGGATGGACACGTTCCAGTAAGTGCTAGACAACAGCGCTAATACTAGACAACAGATCAATTCTGTCCAGTGGGAGGGGAGCTTGATAGCATGGGAACGACTCGCTGAAACACACCAGCGAGCAGCCACTATATTATATGTTTACTATACTAATAAAACAAACAATAAATCCCCAAAGTGGCCGAGAAACAAGAACATAAAAACTGACCTTGCTAAAGCGGCTCAGTCAGCTGGATTGCAACCACTCCACTCTCATCCTCTCATCTGTGGCACGCATCACTTTTTACACGACCGTGTTTTACACACATGTGCTGGTGTGCGTGGCCATGTGTGTTTTAGGCTATCACCACAGTCCGTGGTCCCACTTTGGATGGGGATGAATTCAGGAAGAACTGAGAGGCGTGTGTTTATCAGTGAGTAGTACGCCACATGTACAATGGGTGATCAAAAGCATCGGGTAAAAAAAAGGAGCACAAAGTGGGACAATTTAAAGAGTGAGCGACACTTGTGAGATTAAAGTGTGATGAGATAATGGAGGATACACTAATAATAGGAAACATATACACTCACTGGCCACTTCATTAGGTATACCTCGATACTCAGTATTCCTTTACAAAAGATAACAATGCTCACATTTGAATGACAATCATAGCGGTCTCTTATTTGCATTTGTAGACTATACACCAGTGATGTCAAAGTCAAGGCCCGGGGGCCAGATCTGGCACGCGACATCATTTTATCCGTCCCGCAAACACGTGGAAATGATATGTGTCAATAAAGTACTTAATATTTTGTAATGCGGCCTTGGGGGCCATTTGTGGCACGCGGCACATTCCAAGAATACAATTATAATAAAAAACTAAAAAAGAGGAAAAAAATACAGCTAAAATTTTTGAAAAGTGCAGAAAGGCGTTTGAGAGGGTTGTCCAAAGTACGATCTGAAGGGTATTTGTGGCGTGCGGTAGATTAAAAAATACAATTTAAACAAGAAAAAAACTGTCAATTTAAAAAAAAAATAAGGCATAATAAAAAAGTGTCCAAAGTGTGGCCCAGGGGCCATTTATAGCCTTCAGATATATTTTTATAAGTTCGCAGTAGATTCTTAAAGATTACTTTTTTTTTTTTTAAAACTGCAAAAGTTTATGATGTAAAGACATTTTTTTTGATAATAACACAAAACTGACATATATGATTTGTTTCCCCTCAAATGAACAGTATAACTTCTCATCATATTGGATTTTTGGGGCCAATTTTACAAAATGTAAAAGGAAAAATGTTACAATCAGATATCAATATTGGTCCTTTTAGAGCAAAAAAACAGATTCTATCAGCTTGCATCAAAATCGCAGATATAAGCATATATATATATATATACCTGTATATATATATATATATATATATATATATATATATATATATATATATATATATATATATATATATATATATATATATATATATATATATATATACACATACACATATATATATACATATATACACACACATATATATATACATATACATAAACGTATATATATATACATATATATATATAAATATACATATACATACACGTATACATATACATACATATACATAAACGTATATATATATACATATATATATATAAATATACATATACATACACGTATACATATACATACACGTATATATATATATATATATATATATATATATATATATATATATATATATATATATATATAATAAATAGTCAAGGTTTCTGTGGTTTATCCGTTATTCAGTGTTCAGTAGAGCGGAATATACGTTAAGTCAGAAAAAACACAGAGGCTATATTATCCCTACAAGCCTGTTTTGCAGGTTTCCCTATATAAAATCACAGGGAAACCTGTGAAACAGGCTTATAGGGATGATATAGTCTCTGTGTTTTTTCTGACCTAACGTGTATATACGTGTATATATATATATATATATATATATATATATATATATATATATATATATATATATATATATATATATATATATATATATATATATATATATATATATATATATATATATATATATATATATCTTATTTTGCAACGTACATATCTGCGGCTTATAGAAAAATATGTTTTTCTTCTAAAATTTTGTGGGTACGGTTTATATCTTAGTGCGCTCCATAGTCCGTAAAATAATAGTGTCTTCAAAGTGTGCAGTTTTTCACTAAAATAGGGACTTTTGTTGAAGCTAGAACCAATTATTTAAGTATACCGTACATTGATTCTTACGGGGACTTCTGCTTTGCTATACAAACGTTTCGGTTCAGAAACAATGTTCAACAACCATCAGGTTGGAAATCGATGTTCCATTGTACTAATAACACAAATATCAATCCGCTTTGTCAGCTATAAAACATGTGTATCACTTCTTGGCTTATCTACATGGGTTTGCTTTTGCCTGTTTACAAAACTTAGAATGTCAAAATGGCCCCCAGCTTCCAGCCAATGATTTTTAGATTCGATTTTAATTGATCCCTTGGGTGTGGGTCCTTCGGGAAATTATAGTTCCAATAGCAGCAACACCATTTTAAAAAATATTAGCTGTCATGGAAAAAATGTTGACACTCCTGATTTACGGTTTCTGTTGTGATTGTCAGGTTGTAATGCAAGCAACAACCACACTGATGACATCACCGCTCTGACAGTGTCATTAAAATCTTGGCATAATTATCTTTTCTGTAAGTGTTCCTAATGTGGTGTCCTATGAGTGCACACACACACACACACACACACACATACACACATTATTGTATTTCTTACCTTCTTGAGACCTCCAAAAAATGCCTACCTCTTTAGGACCACCCTTTCTAGATATATACAGATTTGTATTTACAACATTAATAATATATACAAACTATGCAAATATAAAAAAGGTAAGCTTTTTGTTTATTTTTAATTTTTTGTTTGTAATTGGTTTTTAATCTTATTACTTACTTCACGTTATTACAGTATGTCTCTATATACCATACTTGCCAACCCTCCCGTTTTTAGCGGGAGAATCCCGGTATTCAGCGCCTCTCCCAACAACCTCCCGGCAGAGATTTTCTCCCGACAAACTCCCGGTATTCAGCCGGAGCTGGAGGCCACGCCCCCTCCAGCTCAATGCGGACCTGAGACTGAGTGGGGACAGCCTGTTCTCACGTCCGCTTTCCCACAATATAAACAGCTTGCCTGCCCAATGATGTCATAACATCTACGGCTTTTAGAGAGTAGAGTGCACAACTGCGCACACAACAAGGAGACGAAGTAGAAGAACGAGGAAATTACAGACATGGCGACGCCGTCGACGAGCAAGATGAAAACAAGAATTTCAGTTCATCCAGGACAGTTCGAAGGGGAAGGTGTATGTTGCCTGTAAATTTTGTATAACAGACTTCTCCATTGAACACGGTGGCCGAAATGATATACTCATCATGAACGGAGAAGTTAAACAGGACAATACTGCCATCTAATTGATAGCCACCGGAACACTGAAATTCAAGTATTTTTTTATCTTTCTATGTAAATAAAATATATATATATATATATATATATATATATATATATATATATATATATATATATATATATATATATATATATATATATATATATATATAGCTAGAATTCACTGAAAGTCAAGTATTTCATACATATATATATATATATATATATATATATATATATATATATATATATATATATATATATATATATATATATATATATATATATATATATATATATCACTATTTTACGAGAACAACAAAAAAATTGGCAATATTGTGACAAAAGTCGGAATTTTATATGACAAATGTCACCATTTTGCATAAGAAAGTAATAATTTACATAAAAAAGTAATAATTTACATAAAAGTAATAATTTTAAGAGAAAATATCGCAATATTACGAAAAACAGAAAGAATATGAGAAATTGTTCCCAATTTCATAAGAAAGAAGTCGACACATTGTCAGTGTTTACTTTTGTATGCACATTAAATCAACAAAAAAATCCGGACTTTGGAGCAATGTTCACAGACTCTGGTACAGTGGTTCTTAACCTTGTTGGAGGTACCAAACCCCACCAGTTTCGTATGCGCATTCAACGAACCCTTCTTTAGTGAAAAATAAAATGTTTTTTTTTTCAAATTCAGGACAAAGTTATATAGTTTTGGTAACACTTTAGTATGGAGAACATATTCTAAGTAACAAAGACTTAATTTAGAGTTATGTGGACAGTAGGGGAACATATTCTAAGTAATAAAGACTTAATTTAGAGTTATTTGGTTAGGGTTAGGGTCAGGGTTAGAGGGTTAGGGTTATAATAAGGCCAATATAAGGCATTAATAAGTACTTAATAATGACTAGTTAACAGCCAATATGTTACTAATTTGCATGTTAATAAGCAACTAATTAATGGTGAATATGTTCCCCTAAAGTGTTACCACGTTTTTTTACTGGTGCATAAAATGAACCGTGCATGAACATCACCTTGTTCAAACAACAAAACCAACACAGTGCATAAACTCACAACAAATTACACACCTGCAAACCAGTCAGCTGTTGCCGTATCCGTAATACGCCGATAGGGAGAAGTTTGTATTTACACGATGAGTCGGGTGTGTCTTGACCTCCGCCGAACCCCTGAGGCCGACTCACCGAACCCCTAGGGTTCGATCGAACCCAGGTTAAGAACCACTGCTCTAGTATTTGGCTCTCTATTAGATGCAACGGTTTTCCGTATTGGGACCATGATTTCGGTCCTAACTTGTTCACCGGTCCTCATATGGAAGGTACTTTTCCTTGTTGAACTCTCAAGAAGGGTAGAAATACAACAACACACACACACACACTGAACATGATTATGCAACACAATTTCACATGACTTACTCCCAACAACATAAAAGAACCAGGACGACATGACAAATGAAGACGTACAAGACGTATAAACAAAGACAATGTAGAGTACAGTAAAGTGTAGTGATGGTGGTTGTTGGGATGAGGCATCATCATATTGCAAGATTCGAGTACAACAGTGATTTCCGGTGCCATCCTCCTCCTCCTCCTTGTGTGCATGTACTCACCAGTGACGACTATGTTTACACACAGAGAGAAGAGACAGAAGCACAAAAGATAAAACTAAGCAGCCAGCGTGATTCAGTCGGATTAAACTTCTGCTAAGACCGAGCGGAGGGGCCCGACACACTGGAGAGCAACCCTCTTGTTCTGACGGAAAAAAACCAGAGGCCGAAACTAAACCCGATTGAGCGGAACGGGCTGACGGTCGCCAATGTCAAACACAATCAGCGGGGGCGCGGCCGCAGAAATGAAGGCACAGATGTGAGGTGCAGATATTGGAGGCACAATGGAGGCATAAACACAAGACTCCAGATTGCATGAATGGATCCGACAATGTCAGATTTTGCAAGACTCAAAAGAAAAAAAACGCATCTTTTTGGCAATTTTGCCCATCATTCACAATCCCTATAAGAGACAAGAACACATACCATATTTTTCGGACTATAAGTCGCATTTTTTTTCATAGTTTGGCCGGGGGTGCGACTTATACTCAGGAGCGACTTATGTTTGAAATTATTAACACATTACCGTAAAATATCAAATAATATTATTTAGCTCATTCACATAAGAGACTAGACGTATAAGATTTCATGGGATTTAGCGATTAGGAGTGACAGATTGTTTGGTAAACGTATAGCATGTTCTATATGTTATAGTTATTTGAATGACTCTTACCATAATATGTTACGTTAACATACCAGGCACGTTCTCAGTTGGTTATTTATGCGTCATATAACGTACACTTATTCAGCCTGTTGTTCACTATTCTTTATTTATTTTAAATTGCCTTTCAAATGTCTATTCTTGGTGTTGGGTCTTATCAAATACATTTCCCCAAAAAATGCGACTTATACTCCAGTGCGACTTATAAATGTTTTTTCCCTTCTTTATTATGCATTTTCGGCCTGTGCGACTTATACTGCGGAGCGACTTATACTCAGAAAAATACGGTATGTCTTTATTTGTTTTGTGTATCCTAAATTGTTAAATATGGCTCGTACTCGACAGCTAACAATGTAGCTAATGGGAGTCATCTATTCCCACTAGAAAGCCCTCTAAAAAAACATTGTATTTTTCGGACTATAAGTCGCAGTTTTTTTCATAGTTTGGCCGGGGGTGCGACTTATACTCAGGAGCGACTTATGTGTGAAATTATTAACACATTACCGTAAAATGTATATATGTTTTTTTCCTCGTTTATTATGCATTTTCTGCTGGTGCGACTTATACTGCGGAGCGACTTATACTCATAAAAATACGGTATGTCTTTATTTGTTTTGTGTATCCTAAATTGTTAAACATGGCTCATACTCGACAGCTTACAATGTAGCTAAGGGGAGTCATCTATTCCCACTATAAAGCCCTCTAAAAAAAGATCCAAGAAACGGCAACATTTTACATGTCGTTACCTGCATATTAACCAATTATTACACTGCAAAAGCTGAAATCTAAATAAGATTAAATATCTCAAATAAGGGTGATATTTGCTTATTTTCTGTCTGATAAGATAATTCTTCTCACTAAGCTGATTTTATGTTAGAGTGTTTTACTTGTTTTAAGTGTTTTGGCTTGTTGCTAAGATTTGATGACCTATATTGAGTAAAACATGCTTGAAACTTGAATATCAACTGATGCAAAGCTGTGTCATCAACACTAACAAGTATAAAACTACTTTTTTAAAGTAATATTTTTTTTACTTCAAGCATGAAAAAAAAATCATGATGCCGAGCGCATATCATTATGTCAAGATAATGGCACTAGCATTTACCTAATTTAAGAATATTTTTCAACATATTGAGCAAAAAGGTCTCTTTTTTTTCTACCAAGAAAAGTGCACTTGTTATTAGTGAGAATATACTTATTTTAAGGTATTTTTGGGTTCATTGAGGTTAGCTAATTTTACTTGTTTTGGAAAGTCTTGACAAGCCGAATTTTCTTGTTCTATTGGCAGATAATTTTTCTTAGTTCAAATAAAATACCCCTAATCTTTTTTTTGTTTCTTGTTTTTGAACACTGACTTTTTGCAGTGTAGCGTCATTGTTATTAGAAAAGCCAATGCTGAGGAACTACTTTTAGTAACTGTGGAGGGAGATGTACCCAGCGCTGCCTGCAGGAGCAAAAGTCACCGCCTCTGTCCATGGTGCTGAGGACAGAGCACCATCAGACAGGGGCGTGGCAGTGCTGACGGCGAGACACAGCAGGCAGGTGATTAGATTTCACAGGTGGTACGTGTTAATCTGATCATCTGTTGTCTTTAACAGTAAGCGGCCGGGAGCAGGAGGAGTGGGAGAGTCGGAGAGACTGAAAAGTCAAATAGCGCAAAACTATTGATGTATATTAAAACTTTGTTCAACTTTGGACGCCAGTCTCCTGTGACGTGTGTGATCAGCGGAACCGCTAGGAAGCGACTTCCACAGTAACATTGCGCATTGATTGACATACTGACCTGCTGCTGTTGCACCGCCTCTGAGTAGGGATGTACGGTATACCGGTATTGGTATAGTACCGCGTTACTAATGAATCATATTCGGTACTATACCGCCTCTAAAAAGTACCGGTCAAAACTAATGTAAAGTATCCAAACAACAAAACAATAAGTGATTATTACATTTTAACAGAAGTGTAAATAGAACATATTAAAATACAAACTAAGCAAATACTAACAGTAAATGAACAAGTAGATGAATAATTAATTTTCTACCACTTGTCCTTAATAATTTTGACAAAATAATAGAATGAAAAATGACACAATATGTTACTGCATTTGTCAGCAGCTAAATTAGGAGTCTTTGTTTGCTTACTTACTATTAAAAGACAAGTTGTCTTGTATGTTCACTATTTTATTTAAGGACACAATTGCAATAAGAAATATATGTTTAATGTACAGTAATAAAGATGTAAAATTACTGTTGAAACAAAGGAATGTTTTTTTGTTGATTCAATTTCACCAATAATTAAGACAAAAATGTGTGCAACCTGTTCGATAGCAAGATGTACCTAATAAAGCCATTAGTTGTTTATTTTGGAAGTTCTGTGTTTGGGTGACGTCAGTCACATGATGGGAGTGAGTAGGTTTGACGCCACACACCCACCATCCTTTTACACTGAATCTTGCCTGTTAAGGAAATCTGAAACAGCACCACACACACACACACACACACACACACACACACACAATTTGTGTGTGTGACAGGGAACTTGCATTGCACACACAAACAGTAGAAGTCGTTATGTGTTTAAGGTTATTAAAGGTTATTAAATGGAAGGACAGGAGAGCTTCAGAGCGGTCACACACACACGCACACACACACTCACACACACACACATTCTTGTATTTGTTACCTTCTTGAGACCTCCGAAAAATGCCTACCTCTTTAGGACCACCCTTTCTAGATATATAAAGATTTGTATTTACAACGTTAATAACATATACATACTATGCAAATATAAAAACACTTGTTGTAAAAAATGAGTTGGAATTTCACAAAAAAAAGGTCAGAATTTGACAAGAAAAACTTTTAATTTTGCCGGTATTATGATAAAAGTCGTAATTTTACTCAACGCAAGTCAAAATTTTACAAGAAAAACTGAACATTTGTGCAATATTATGATAAAAGTTCGAATTTTACTGAATAACAGTCGCAATTTTACAAGAAAAGCTTAACATTTTGGCAATTTTATGAAAATAGTCGTAATTTCACTCGACGAAACTGACAATTTTATAAGAAAACTTTAAAATTGTGGCAATATTACAATAATAATCGTAATTTTACTTGACAAAATTGTGACAAAGGTCATCATTTTACTCAGAAAATGTCACTATTTTACGACCAAAAAATTGGCAATATTGTGATAAAAGTCGGAATTGTATATGACAAATGTCACCATTTTGCATTAAAAAGTAATACTTTACATAAAAAAAGTAATAATTTTAAGAGAAAATATCGCAATATTACGGAAACAGAAAGAATATGAGAAATTGTTCCCAATTTTATAAGAAAGAAGTCGACACATTGTGAGAAAAAGACTGCTCTAAGTTCATTTATTTTATTTATTTATTTCGGTTTGTAATTGGTTTTTAATCTTCATTACTTACTTGAAGTTATCACAGTATGTCTCTATATACATATTTATTTTATTTCTTTAATTAATTTTGGCCAAAGGGGGCGCATTTCAATTTCTTACACACACTTGTTATTTCATATGTTGACCAGAGGGGGAGCACTTTTAAAACAGACAAACAGTCAATTTGAAAAATCCCTCCTTTTTGGAACCACCCTCATTTTGATAGATGTCACCACCAGGGGGTGCAAATGAGACATTCTCTTTTAGATGCAATGCTTTTCCGTATTGGGACCATGATTTATGTCATCACTTGTTCACACCTCCTCATATGGAAGCTACTTTTCCTTGTTAATGTCTCAAGAAGGGTAGAAACACACACACACACACACACACACACACACACACACACACACACACACACACACACACACACACACACACACACAGCAACATGGTAAGTCGACGGTGCCAACGTCATATCAGCGCGTGAGAAAGGAGCAGCACCGAGATAGCGCTCTCACCTCTTTTTGAATCCCGATGACATAAAAGGTTTTTCCTTCAAACTTCAGCTTACTGACGTCGGCCCTGGATGACAAAGAACATGAGACGCACAGCAGGAACATAAGCGACACAGTAGGAAATAAGTTCAAGTTAAACATATTTTATTAAAAGCCTGATTTTTTTTTATGAATAGACAACTTTACCATGCATTGTTAGTTTTAAAACAAAGTGTAGTTTGTTTCAGTTATGTAGGTTAGTTAAACAGAATGTAATCAGTATATAGTGGGTACACATTTAGGTACCCTTCTATTATCTGTTTGTTAGTTAAAAGCACTTCCATTGATGCCAAAGTGAATGAAACGTACAATACATTAGGCCATTGGGCCCGTTTGCTTGTCTCGTCGCTTCTATTCTGATGTTTTCCTGTAATTTCTGTGATTTTGTGGATTACTCCCAGTCATATTTGGAGTCCTTCTATATATATATATATATATATATATATATATATATATATATATATATATATATATATATATATATATATATATATATATATATATATATATATATATATGGCACATACATCGCTACAGTACAGTATGTGCTTTGATTTATTTGCTCACAGATTTGAAGAAGACAAATGTATACACTGCAAAAACTGAAATCCAAGTAAGATTAAATATCTCAAATAAGGGTGATATTTGCTTATTTTCTGTCTGATAAAATAATTCCTCTCACTAAGCAGATTTTATGTTAGAGTGTTTCACTTGTTTTAAGGGTTTTGGTCCTAAATGATCTCAGTAAGATATTACAGCTTGTTGCTGAGATTTGATGACCTATATTGAGTAAAACATGCTTGAAACTAGAATATCAACTGTTGCAAAGCTGTGTCATCAACACTCACAAGTATAAAACTACTTTTTTAAAGTAATCATTTCTTATTTCAAGCATGAAAAAAAAAAATCATGACTTTGACACAATTTTGTCAAATTAAAACGGATGACAGCCAAATGGACTTTGCTGTTTTATTTTCAATGAAACAATAGAAAACACGTACTCATATAGTAGTACAGTTGGCACAGTACAGTAAACTGACAGTTAATATTTAAACATTTAACATGTGACATTTCTAACTATTTTGAACAGAAATAGTTCATGCACATTCAGATGAATTCTTCAAAATTACAATTAAAAATGTTTTGGCCGGGGGCCGGGCTGTATATATGCGCACTAATTGACTGAAAGAGCATGGACTTGGCTCGATGATGTCATGTTATCGATGGGAAAATTTATTTTTAGACCATATGATTTGCCTGAGCGACTAGGAGACCCTGAGAGTAACAAGCTCTTGCCTTGTTGCCTTTCCATTAAGAACAATAAATTTGTTTTTAGTATAAGCTTGCTGGTTTCAAGAAAAGTAATGCCGAGCGCATATCATTATGTCAAGATAATGGCACTCGCATTTACTTAATTTAAGAATATTTTTTAACATATTGAGCAAAAAGGTCTTTTTTTTTTTCTACCACGAAAAGTGCACTTGTTATTAGTGAGAATATACTTATTTTAAGGTATTTTTGGGTTCATTGAAGTTAATTTTACTTGTTTTGGACAAGCCACATTTTCTTGTTTTATTGGCAGATCATTTTGCTTAGTTCAAGTAAAATACCCCTCATTTTTATATATTTTTTTCTTGTTTTTGAACACTGACTTTTTGCAGTGTGGGTATGGTTTTGTACCATTTGAGAAGATGGATCCTCTTGTTTCCCTGGAAGACCACAAAGCCAGTCGCTGTGAAGCCGAGAAAAGCTGTGGAGCCCGTAAAGTCCTACACACACACACAAAAACACACACAATAATCCAAATGGGTATCACACCTAAACAATTACAAAAGGTATTTATTTCTACGGGTTTAATTCAAACGTCCACATCTCAGTTTCATTCTTTGGCTCCCAGATCTTTATGATGGTGCAAGTTGTCACGTTTCTAGCAAACTACTTACTGAAGCATCCGGCCTCCTCAGTTATTAATGACATCGCTTAGATCAGAAGCTCCATATACTTAATGTTTACCTTGCATGGGTGAGGGTCAACTCCATACGTTTCTAAGTTGTGAGCCCTTTGGAGCATGTTCAGTTCTGCCAAGGAGGCACACTGACCCCTGCAAGAGGGTAGAGGATTATTAGCATAAGGAATCCAGAACTATAAATTGATACAAACAGGCAACTTGGCATTAACAGACCTTGGCTAGCATTCAGTTTGTATGTTATTTTCCAACAAAAACATTGGCTTCTTCTGCTCCTTTTTAGACAAAGTTCATGTTTTCTTTTTGAATTTCTTTTTTTCACATTTGATTATTTTGTTTATAGTAGTACTATTTTGTTTTAAATGGACTTACAAGTACATATACATACATACACTCATGCATATAATCACGTTTCATCAAACATATATTATTAACGTTGTTGACCTGCGGGAAACTGGGTATAACACATGGCACACTGACAAAGCTTAACCTATTGTTACTATAACAATCTACAAGGTTAATACAGTTCGCTTCTCTTTCTTCCCCTCCATTTATCTGCTTTCTTTTGTATTTCAAGTTATCATTACATATATATATTGTTGCATTTCAACAATTGTATTGTTGATAATAGAGGTAATTATTGCTATTACTGTATTTTTCGGACTATAAGTCGCAGTTTTTTTCATAGTTTGGCCGGGGGTGCGACTTATACTCAGGAGCGACTTATGTGTGAAATTATTAACACATTGCCGTAAAATATCAAATAATATTATTTAGCTCATTCACGTAAGAGACTAGACGTATAAGATTTCATGGGATTTAGCGATTAGGAGTGACAGATTGTTTGGTAAACGTATAGCATGTTCTATATGTTATAGTTATTTGAATGACTCTTACCATAATATGTTACGTTAACATACCAGGGACGTTCTCAGTTGGTTATTTATGCCTCATATAACGTACACTTATTCAGCCTGTTGTTCACTATTCTTTATTTATTTTAAATTGCCTTTCAAATGTCTATTCTTGGTGTTGGGTTTTATCAAATACATTTCCCCAAAAAATGCGACTTATACTCCAGTGCGACTTATATATGTTTTTTTCCTTCCTTATTATGCATTTTCGACCGGTGCGACTTATACCCCGGAGCGACTTACACTCCGAAAAATACGGTATTCATTATCAATAGTGCTATTTCTATTGGTATTTGTATTGCTCCATTTGTAGTGTAATAATGTTCAATGTCATTTCTGTATTATTATTTATTTTACTAACTGCTTCTTTGCTATCAATTGTACCATCATATTTGTACATATTCTTTTTGCTGATGTTGTTCTGTTGTTATTGTTATTGTTGTGTTTGCTGTTGTTGTTGTTGTCTCTCTGTCTTATCCCGCTCTTGTCCCCACAATTTCCCCCTCTGTCTTCCTTTTTTTTCTCTTTCTATCCCCTCCTGCTCCGGCCCGGCTGCACCAAATAATAATATAAACCCATTTATTAAAGTCAAATACAAATAAGGCAACAAGAGAAGTATCCCACACTTCTCTTTTGTAAAGTAAATTTGTACAGCAGATATGGGCATTGATGTGTTCAAAATAAACTTAAAAAATGTTGGTACAACTTAGGTTTTGTAGCAATACGTTCAAAACATTGATAGTCGTCAGATTTATAATAATCTGAGAACCAATCTGTACACTGTGCCAATTTTGCATCATAAAAAAGTCACTTCTGTTTTGTTTCCCCAGAGTTCTTCTGGTGTCACACGCGACTTATCTTTCTCAACAGACAACTACCGGAGGCAAGGTCTTTGATGTTTAGCTGCTGCAACGTCAATAGGCTCTCATTTGCCCACGCACAAACATTTGTTTATATGCAAAAGGATAATCATTCTACGGCTGAAAAAAAAAAAAAAGGTTTTGTTGATTATGCTTCACCTCATGCCTTAGCAAAGTGCCGTTCTTAGCTATTACTGTCAGTGAGGCCCAGTGGGGAAGGCAGAGGCCGCTTGTCAGCGTCTGCCTCGGCGCCATTGGGAAATGAGGGATTTTTCTTTGATGTTTCTAATCACGCCAAGTGTGACAAAACCTCAGAGAGGTTCAAGAGCCGGCGCTGAGCTTTAAACAAACACGCAAACACACATCCTGCAGGAAAGGATAAGAGCGTCGTCCTCAACTTGCAGCACATATTTCATCTCCATCCATCCATCCATTTTCTACCGCTTGTCCCTTTCGGGGTCACGGGGGGGGTGGGTGGGAGGGGTGCTGGAGCCTATCTCAGCTGCATTCGGGCGGAAGGCGGGGTACACCCTGGACAAGTCCCCACCTCATCGCAGGGCCAACACAGATAGACAGACAACATTCTCTTATTATTATAATCAAATGACAGCAGTCATTTCCATGAGATGATTTTCTAATATAAGTGTTTAGGCCCACTTACAATGACAATAACAAAAAATATTGTTTTCATGAACTGTGTACTTGTATTGTTTGTCTGGGTGGAGGTCCTGCTTTGGAAATAGTTTGTACCCCTTTCAGACATTGCATTTAGTTCCCATTAAAACATTCACATGTTGCACAATGAGATGTAAGCAGGGGATCATGTGTACATTCCTGCAAATTCCTGTTTGTAAAAAATATATTTTTATTAGTATTTATTTAATATACTAACAGCATTTCATGATTAATATTTATAAATTAAGATTCCTAATAAATGACACTAGAATAAGCACACATTTGATTGGTAAATCATAGTGTAACGACCTGGAATGACACTTTGTGTGTGGTGTTGGAGTTGTCCGACTTTTTGTGTGGCTGTAAACGCATCACTGGCTAAGTGCCATATGTGCATGTGTTGGCGCAAGTGAGAAAGAGCGAGCGGCTGCTGTGGATATAACAAAGTTGCTCTTGGTCTGGTTTGTACTGCAGAAAATGACCAGTTTTGCTAGTGTAACAAACAGTTCAGGGTGTCCCAAGTTACCAGAGAATGTGAGGTAAGGAGGAGGAGTGTTGTCCCTCCAGAGTTGCCGCAGGGCTGTGACGTAAGAGGTCTATAAGTGTGGGTTGTTGAAGAAGGTGTGAAGTTGACATTAAAGAAGTGGTGGAGACCGGACCTGCTCTAACGACTCCCATTTATTATTTAAGTACATACAATATGTGAACCCAACAAGCTACACTAGATATAATTTTTTTTACTAATGTTTTGGTGATGTGTTTATGGCCGACAATAAAGAGTTTAGCTCAGTAAAGTGATGGATGGAATTCATGTCCTCAAAGCGTCTCGACAGACGTTACAATATTTGAACAATAATGATGAAAACGGTTTTCTCTGTCGTGTCCGTGTCATGTCGAAAATTGTTATGCGCATATTTTTTTATTTGATTTTGTGCGTGGCATAGATTTGCCGTGCGCAGAGGACGCTTGAGCAGTGCGCAATTGCACAGGTGCGCACCTTAGAGGGAACGTTGTCCCCAGGTGCATGTCTTTGGCGGTGGGAGGAAGCCGGAGTACCCGGAGGTAACCCACGCAGTCACGGGGAGAACATGTAAACTCCACACAGAAAGATCCCGAGCCCGGGATTGAACCCAAGACTACTCAGGACCTTCGTATTTTATCTTATTTTACAGAAATGTACTACTTTGGCCTGATAGATATGCAATGCTACATGTTGAAAGTGGACCTCAGGTCAAGAGATCTTGAGGTGCAAAAGATCTTAACATACAGTGGTTGCTGTAGGCTCTAAAGTTGAATGAAGGAATGACGGAAGGTGTTTGAAGTAACATATTGACCTTCTTATGTGTCATATGAACGTATAAGACAAGTGACAAACATGCAGAAGGAGGATTATTACTTGTCTGAGGATAAATGGTAAATGGTAAATGGGTAGAAAAATGGATGCTTGAACAAAACAATTCCAGGTAGAACGAGTCAACGTCAAAGCCAGGACTTTTTTTAAACCATCGTTCCACCTTGCTATAAATTTATCTTTCGCCAATCCACTGTCTAAAAGTGATATTATAACAAACCCCTTATCCCTGCACCAGTTTCACATGCCTTTAATCAAATTTTACACCAGCTATAAATAGATCTGCGCCTCTGGTTACCTCCATTCTCTTCCTGCTGTGATGTCATTTAGGCAGATCAAGTGTAATTCTCCTATTTTTAGCCATGAAGACAAGAGTGAGAGTTTACGGAGCAATCATCGGTCGTACCTGAGCTCCGTCTTGTGTATTTCCATGATTTTCCTCTCCAGCTTGAGTGACTGTTTGGGGAACAGCTTGAAGTCCCTAATGTAGTCTGACGGATGCTCCTCTGGGTCGTAGTCGCCCAGCTCAGCTGAAGGGAAGGCAAGGGCACATGTTGGACAAAACGGTAAACATTATTGCATTCACAGGGGGCGCAGCAGCTTGAGAGAAATCAAGAAGCAAATATTTTTCCCACACTTGTTATGCTAACTTTAGCTATGTTTAAAGGCAACATGCATTGATTGTTAAAGTTCATACAGTGACAAGGCCATAACATATGCTGCAAAAACTCAAACTTCAAACGCTACACTGCAAAAACTGAAATCTAAGTAAGATTAAATATCTCAAATAAGGGTGATATTTGCTTATTTTCTGTCTGATAAGATAATTCTTCTCACTAAGCAGATTTCAGTGACGTGCAGTCAGGGGAGGCAGGTGAGGCGGGGCCTCACGTGCCATCATGGAAAGAAAAAAAATGTAAAAAGAAAAAAAAATAATTAAATTGTTATATGTATCCAGTGATTATACCATAAAATTATTTTCCATTTAACTTCACCAGTTTTAGATTATTTTTATTCAAAATCGCTGAATTTTCACATTTGCCGTTCAAATACTGAGAAGAGACTTGCGGTGAGTCACCAGCCAGTTGAGCCTCGCCATGGATTGCGCAATGACTCGGCTAACTGCAGGCCTGCTGTGCAGTGAGACCGTATTGCTATATGAATTATATTATACATTTCCATAGTTTAGTTAGCTGAGGTATATAATGTACAGTGTATTTTGTCAACAACTGTATGTGTGTAACGTATTTCTTGTGCTGAGCAATCATAAAACGGCTGCGAAGACGCACTGGGTGAGGCTCGCAGTAATCCCGCCTCATGATGGTAGAGGGCAGTAGTGATCCCAGAGATCATTCTTGCGACTACTCGGCTGCAGAAGAAGTGACAACAAGCAGCAACAGTTAGCAGGGATCGTTTAGTTTTTCCTCTCGCCTGAACTTTTAACATGGAGGATTACATATCTAAAATAAAACAGTTTTCTAAACTGGACTTTCAATCGAAGCAGGAGGTAATAATTAAAGGAAGATCTCCATCGAGACAGAGAGACTTTTAAAACTGAAAAAAGATACAGAAGACTTCTACAAACAAGTTATCGATGCTTTTGTTCAAAAGGAGCGGCGCATGGACTTCATTTATAAGTAAAGGTAAGACCATAATAACATTTTTTTTTAATTAAATGTGCTTTTTTGTGTGCTACAGTTTGAAAGTGTAAAGTTAAAGTTAAGTTAAAGTACCAATGATTGTCACACACACTAGGTGTGTTGAAATTTGTCCTCTGCATTTGACCCATCCCCTTGCTCACCCCCTGAGAGGTGAGGGGAGCAGTGGGGAGCAGCGGCGCCGCGCCCGGGAATCATTTTTGGTGATTTAACCCCCAATTCCAACCCTTGATGCTGAGTGCCAAGCAGGGAATAATGCTGGTATGAGCTTTTAAACATAACCCGTTAACTGCTGCCAATCAAATGGTGAATAAGATACTCTTTAGGGTTCAGTGGCGTGCGGTGAGGTTAATGTCTGGTGAGGCACTGCATCATCACAGTCAGATTTACAAACATATGAACCCCTAAATAGTATCTTATTCACCATGTGATTGGCAGCAGTTAACGGGTTATGTTTAAAAGCTCATACTAGCATTCTTTACACATACAAACTGTAGCACACAAAAAAGCCCATTTAATAAAAAAAACATTATTATGGTCTTACCTTTATTGCTGGACATCCACACAGCCAGCCTTTGCGTGTGTACCACGCCGTTTGTAAAGAACGGGTTTTCTGTCCCGAAGTCATAAGCAAACCTTTTAGCTCCGGCGTTGGTCTACCTTTAATTATTACCTCCTGCTTCGATTGAAAGTCCAGTTTAGAAAACTGTTTTATTTTACATATGTAATCCTCCATGTTTTTAATAAAAGTCCAGGCAAGAGGAAATAAACAATCGCTGCACTAATTGACATGCAAACTTTTTTTTCTTTCTTTTTTTTCTTCTGCGGCCGAGGAATGATCTCTGGGATCACTAGCGCCCTCTACCACCAGGAGGCCGGATTACTGCGAGCCTCAACCAGTACGTCTTTTGCAGCAGTTTTATGAATGCTCAGCACAAGAAATACGTTACACACATACAGTTGTTGACAAAATACACTGTACATTATATACCTCAGCTAACTAAACTATGCCATAGTTTAGTTAGCTGATATAATTCATATAGCAA
Source organism: Entelurus aequoreus (assembly GCF_033978785.1). NCBI lineage: Eukaryota > Metazoa > Chordata > Actinopteri > Syngnathiformes > Syngnathidae > Entelurus > Entelurus aequoreus. Next base: position 50,566,549 of record NC_084747.1, on the reverse strand, counting down.
TACAGTCTCACCGCACAGCAGGCCAGCAGTTATCCGAGTCATTGCGCACAATCCATGTTGAGGCACAACTGAGTGACGTGCCTCAACTGGCTGCTGATCACCGCACCGTCTCTTCTCAGTATTTGAACGGCAAATGTAAAAATAAAAATACAAATAATCTAAAACTGGTGAAGTTAAATGGAAAATAACTTTAGTATAATCACTGGATACATATAACAATTTAAATTTTTTTTTTTTCTTTTTACATTTTTTTTCTTTCCATGATGGCAGGTGAGGCCCCGCCTCCCCTGCCTCTAGTGACTGCACGTCACTGTTAGGGTTCATATGTTTGTAAATCTGACTGTGATGAAGTCAGTGCCTCACCAGCCATGAACTTCACCGCATGTCACTGGCAGATTTGATGTTCGAGTGTTTTACTTGTTTTAAGGGTTTTGGTCCTAAATTATCTCAGTAAGATATTACAGCTTGTTGCTGAGATTTTATGACCTATATTGAGTAAAACACGCTTGAAACTAGAATATCAACTGTTGCAAAGCTGTGTCATCAACACTCACAAGTATAAAACTACTTTTTTAAAGTAATAATTTCTTATTTCAAGCATGTAAAAAAAAAATCATGACTTTGACACAATTGTGTCTCATAATTAAAACAGATGACAGCCAAATGGACTTTGCTGTTTTATTTTCAATGAAACAATAGACAATACGTACTCATATAGTAGTACAGTTGTTATTAGTGAGAATATACTTATTTTAGGGTATTTTTGAGTTCATTGAAGTTAGCTTATTTTACTTGTTTTGGAAAGTCTTGACAAGCCAAATTTTCTTGTTCTATTGGCAGATAATTTTGCTTAGTTCAAATAAAATACCCCTAATTTTTTTTCTTTTTTTTTTATTCTTGTTTTTGAACACTGACTTTTTGCAGTGTAACTCACAGTTGAGAGAGAAATGTTTTGATGAGGATTAGGAAAGCGGATTAGCGGAGTTGTTGTGACCGACACGTGTGGCTGAGAGCTCTCCGATGGGCAGGCTGGTACGATATCACATCACAGAAGCCGAGTCCTCTCAGTTCAGGCAATCACAGTCTGCTTGGCGAGTACGTAATGAGGACAGGCCCCTTTAGGGTGACGATTACAGAGCCGGAGAGTTTACTTTTGTAATTAGACACGTTTCCATTTAATCCTTGCTCTGATTTGTGATTAGGACTGGCTTCAAAGGAGAACCAGGAGATTTCATGAATGCGATTAATCGCGAAAAAACATTGCACGTATCATGTATAAACGCAGATTAAATGTTAGATACTTGTGTTAAACAATACCAAAGCATCATGTCATAATGTTCATGCATTTTGCCGTGATCTTAAATGCAGTTTTGGATGCCTTTGTTCGAGGGGTTTGCAATCTGGCTACGTCGTGCCGTCAGAGCGAGGTGGACGTACTTATGCGACATTCAGTGACATAAATGCAGTTAATGCCAAGTCTGAATCAAATGGTAGGTGTGCCTAATGTTGTGACCAGGTGAATTGATATAATGTTAATAGTTTATTTTTGACCGTGTCTGGAAAAAAAAATTGTGGTGACGACTAGAGATGTCTGATAATATCGGGCTGCCGATATTATCGGCGGGTAAATGCTTTAAAATGTAATATCGGAAATTATCTGTATCGGTTTCAAAAAGTAAAATGTATGACTTTTTTAAACGCCGCTGTACGGAGTGGTACACGGACGTAGGGAGAAGTACAGAGCGCCAACAAACCTTAAAGGCACTGCCTTTGCATGCCGGCCCAATCACATAATATCTACGATGTTTTTATGCCCTTCAAAAACTTAAGGACTTCAATGCCCTGTTTGGCTTTGGCGATAATTAAAACCGAAGGTCCCCAAGGGGGTTAAAAGTTGGTTTCAATCATGCAAGCAAGTAATTACCTGCGATCAATTGTGATTACCGTATTTTCCGCACTATAAGGCGCACCTAAAAACTTCCAATTTTCTCAAAAGCTGACAGTGCGCCTTATAATCCGGTGCGCCTTATACACTGCAAAAAGTCAGTGTTCAAAAACAAGAAAAAAAAATACAAAAATTAGTGGTATTTTATTTGAACAAAGCAAAATTATCTGCCAGTAGAACAAGAAAATTCGGCTTGTCAAGACTTTGCAAAGCAAATAAAATTAGCTAACCTCAATGAACCCAAAAATACCTTAAAATAAGTATATTCTCACTAATAACAAGTGCACTTTTCTTGGTAGAAAAAAAAGAGACCTTTTTCCTCAATATGTTGAAAAATATTCTTAAATTAAGTAAATACTAGTGCCATTAATTTGACATAATGATTTTTAATTTTATATTTAATTTTATATTTTTTTTATATTTATATTTTTTAATATATAATTTCATGCTTGAAGTAAGAAATTATTATTTTTAAAAAGTAGTTTTATACTTGTGAGTGTTTTACTCAATATACTGTAGGTCATAAAATCTCAGCAACAAGCTGTAATATCTTACTGAGATCATTTAGGACCAAAACCCTTAAAACAAGTAAAACACTCTAACATACTGTAAAATCTGCTTAGTGAGAAGAATTATCTTATCAGACAGAAAATAAGCAAATATCACCCTTATTTGAGATATTTAATCTTACTTAGATTTCAGTTTTTGCAGTGTGCAGTGGAGGCAGGGCTTTAATTTGCAGCAAACGTGCAAATTGAACTATATTTGCTAAAGCGACACGTGTGTGAACGCGTAACATCGCCCTCACCCTGCACGATGCATGCACCCAGGTAGGCGGCTTCCACAAACGGGCAAAGGAGGCGGCCGTGGTAGACGTCCCTCTTCAACTGGAGGTACAGCAGATACCTGCAGACGTGAGACAAAGTCAAAAGAACAACATCAAATATTCACAATCCGTGTATCCCCTGTCCGGCTGTTCAATTAGGAGACATTTGTTCTCATGCTTTTTCTGTATTAATTACAGCAAGATGCAACAACAATGATGATGAAATACAGATTAATTATCCCTCATCGCATCCGATGTCCTTATTTGAGTTCTGCAAAAAAAACTCCCATAAGCCCATGCACACAAGGGTATGAAAATATGTGATTAAGATCCTCACATAATTATATGTAAAGATGTAGAAAAACAGGGGAAAATGACGATGATGTGGCACGGCATGCAAAAAGGCATCCACTGTCGCGACCTGGGGGGCACGGTAACCATGGAAACGGCTTGAGGCAAATGTAATGGCACGCCGCTGACTTGTGTTACCAGAGGAGATCAGAAATGACAGTAGAGCGCCATAGGGGTGGGTTGTATTTGTTGCCATGGTTACCAATGAGTTTGACTACAGTGCAAGAAAAAAATAAGACTAATCAAATGACACGTTAAAAAAGAAAACATCTGCTGGTACAATCATTTGTGCGCATACTTGTAAAACAAAAAAGGCTTTTGTGGTTATGGCCAACATCCGTTTGTTCTCTCATTGCCTTACACATTACGTTCAATTGATGATTACGGAAAGCATGCAGCACACTGTAGAACCCAAAAACAATAATACCATACCCTCTTTTCTTTAAGGTTAGGCTTGGTCATTCCCACGCGTTGTTTATTTTGTGTCGCAGCCAATCAATAAAAATGTTTTTACATCTTAAAGTACAATCTTATGTGTTGAATGAGTATTTTTAAGCTGGAAATGGCAAAAGAAAGTAGGGAAAAAGTGATGTAGGACTATACAAATAAACTTTGATTGTAGCTGAGATAGGCTCCAGCACCCCCCGTGTCCCCGAAAGGGATAAGCGGTAGGAAATGGATGGATGGATGATTGATTGATAAAAAGTATGTTGGTCTAAACCGCATGCGGCTCTTCAGCGCCGCACTAGTGGCTCCCTAGAGCTTTTTCAACAATGTATGAACGTGGAAAAAGATGGCGGAAAAAATATATTTTTTGTTTTAATAAGGTTTCTGTAGGAGGACAAACATGAAACAAATCTTCCTGATTGTTAGAAATCCCACTGTTCAGTCACACACCACGTATTTGGGTTAAATATACGTTAATTAACTTCACTGGCTCCCTGTGCGTTACAGAATCAATTTTAAACTCCTTTTGTTTTTAAATGTCTGAACAACCTCGCGCCAACATATCTCTCCGACCTCCTTCAGCCTTACTGCCCCACCCGATCCCTAAGATCAGCCGATCACTGCTACTGACGGTCCCGGACACAAGGCTGAAGCTTAGAGGTGACAGAGCTTTCGCTGCTGCTGCTCCCAAGCTCTGGAACGACCTACCTCTGAGTGTTAGACAAGCCTCCTCTCTTCCTGTTTTTAAATCTCTCTTAAAAACATACTTTTATTCCATGGCTTTTAACACTGAGTGATATCCATCCTGCAATGGCGCCCCATAATACACCTGCTGTGAACCTGTTTTTATGTTTTAATATTTTATTGATTTATTTTTTATCGTGTTCTGTTTGTGTTGTGTTGTGTTTGCACGGTTCTCGTATTATTTTTAACCTGCCCATTGTACAGCACTTTGGCTACCCCTGTGGTAAATTTTAAATGTGCTTTATGAATAAAGTTGATTTGATTTGATTTGATTAATTACACACGTCACTCTCGGCTTAATAAATCAAATCAAATCAAATCAACTTTATTTACAAAGCACATTTAAAATTTACCACAGGGGTAGCCAAAGTGCTGTACAATGGGCAGGTTAAAAGATAATACGAGAACCGAGCAAACACAACACAACACAAACAGAGCACGATAAAAAATAAATAAATAAAACATAAAAACAGGTTCACAGCAGCTGACGCAACAAGCTAAACGACGTCCCTGTCTCAGTGCCGTCTCCTTCCTCACTCTACCGTTACACTTACCCGAGCAAAAACTATGCATAATTATCTGGGAGAGACTCGATACCAATGTCCTTAAACCAGCCACACACCAAGAAGTTGTAGACGTCCGTGTTTTTCCAAGTTTTCATCTGTTTTGTGGTGTATAATGACGTCTGGAGCACCAGATAGTTCGACATTTCTGGGAACGCGACCAACGTATAATCCTTGCTATCACTCGACAAATCTTTTGTTGATAACGTATAGGGATAGAGTCAGTTGCATAGTTGGATTTTTTTTGCTCGTATCTGCTTTTTGCAGAAAAATCTAGGCCCCCTTGTGTACTAGATAGTTCATGCTTTGCTTGCTGCACAACAGCAATGTTGGCTTGGTTGGTTCACCATCACTGTTTATTACTTCCGGGAAGAAGTCACGTCACGGCATGCAAGCAATAATCACACGTGAAAATATCAATTATTTGGTAGAAACAAATACTTTCCGATGATTATTTTAGTACCTTGTGAGCTCCTCCTTGATCTTCATCGGCTCGTGGGGGTAAAACTTGACCCTGAAGCACATGGTGAAAGGTTGCAGAGCTGTTGACATAGATAAACATGGAGCATAAAGACAAGTGAGAGCTGAAGCTGACAAAGAGAAAATAGAGTTTGGGGATTCTGTTAATCTTTCGAAGCAAATGCTGCGTATATCGGACTGCCGATATTTTCGCCCGATAAATGCTTTAAAATGTAATGTTGGAAATTATCGGTATCGGTTTCAAAATTATCGGTATCGGTTTCAAAAAGTAAAATGTATGACTTTTTAAAACGCCGCTGTGTACACGGACGTAGAGAGAAGTACAGAGCGCCAATAAACCTTAAAGGCACTGCCTTTGCGTGCCGGCCCAGTCACATAATATCTACGGCTTTTCACACACACAAGTGAATGCAAATGCATACTTGGTCAACAGCCATACAGGTCACACTGAGGGTGGCCGTATAAACAACTTTAACACTGTTACAAATATGCGCCACACTGTGAACCCACACCAAACAAGAATGACTAACACATTTCGGGAGAACATCCGCACCGTAACACAACATAAACACAACAGAACAAATACCGTATTTTTCGGACGATAAGTCGCAGTTTTTTTCATAGTTTGGCCGGGGGTGCGACTTATACTCAGGAGCGACTTATGTGTGAAATTATTAACACATTACCGTAAAATATCAAATAATATTATTTAGCTCATTCACGTAAGAGACTAGACGTATAAGATTTCATGGGATTTAGCGATTAGGAGTGACAGATTGTTTGGTAAACGTATAGCATGTTCTATATGTTATAGTTATTTGAATGACTCTTGCCATAATATGTTACGTAAACATACCAGGCACGTTCTCAGTTGGTTATTTATGCCTCATATAACGTACACTTATTCAGCCTGTTCACTATTCTTTATTTATTTTAAATTGCCTTTCAAATGTCTATTCTTGGTGTTGGCTTTTATCAAATAAATTTCCCCAAAAAATGCGACTTATACTCCAGTGAGACTTATATATGTTTTTTTCCTTCTTTATTATGCATTTTTGGCCGGTGCGACTTATACTCCGGAGCGACTTATACTCCGAAAAATACGGTACCCAGAACCCCTTGCAGCACTAACTCTTCTGGGATGCTACAATATACACCCCCCGCTACCCCCACCTCAACCTCCTCATGCACTCTCAGGGAGAGCATGTTCCAAATTCCCAACTGCTGTTTTGAGGCAGGCCCTGCGATGAGGTGGCGACTTGTCCAGGGTGTACCCCGCCTTCCGCCCGATTGTAGCTGAGATAGGCTCCAGCACCCCCCGCAACCCCATAAGGGATAAGCGGTAGAAAATGGATGGATGGATGGATGTTTTGAGGCATGTTAAAAAAAAAATAATGCACTTAGTGACTTCAATAATAAATATGGCAGTGCCATGTTGGCATTTTTTTTCCATAACTTGGGTTGATTTATTTTTGAAAACCTCGTTACATTGTTTAATGCATCCAGCGGGGCATCACAACAAAATTAGGCATAATAATGTGTTAATTCCACGACTGTATATAACGGTATCGGTTGATATCGGAATCTGTAATTAAGAGTTGGACAATATCGGAATTAGGGCTGCAACAACTAATCGATTAAATCGATTATAAAAATAGTTGGCGATTAATTTAGTCATCGATTTGTTGGACCTATGCTATGCGCATGCGCAGAGGCTACTTTTATTTTATTTGTTTTTTGTTTTTAATAAACCTTTATTTATAAACTGCAACATTTACAAACAGCTGAGAAACAATAATCAAAATAAGTATGGTGCCAGTATGCTGTTTTTTCCCCCAATAAAATACTGGAAAGGATAGAAATGTAGTTTGTCTCTTTTATCCGATTATTAATCGATTAATCATAGTAATAATCGACAGATTAATCGATTATCAAATTAGTTGTTAGTTGCAGCCCTAATCGGAATATTGGATATTGGCAAAAAAGCCATTATCGGACATCTGTAGTTATTTTGTTTGTTTGTTCAAACACAAGTCCACAGGTTGATTGAACGTTAACTCCGGCAGCGCTAGACAATGAGCTAAAACCCACGTGCTGTCAACTCATTGTCTAGTACAGCTCTTAAGGCGTCGGGAAGGGAGGTTTCCACAACGTATGGCTGGCAGCACTATAAAAAATCAGAGTGGATTTGGCCTTTAATGGCTGTTTGAAATGGAGAAATAACACACACGTATCTAAATAAAACATGTTTAGGAATATGAAAGTTACAAATCCCCTCGTCTCAAAAAAAAAAAAAGTATATATATATCCTGAGCAGCTTATTTGCTCAGACACGAGGGACCAAGACAGTGATGGAGTGCATGCAAATGCGACCGTAAGGCAGGCTGGCGCAAGAAGGAAATAAAAATAAACACCACTATGTCCTAATTTAGGAGTTAAGTCCGCCATGGGGAGAAGCAAGATGTCAGTACGACTCAGCTCTCTCGCCTCAGTCTCTCCTCTTCTGTTATTCTTTCAAACCATCTCTCTCTCTCTCTGTCAACATGGCTCCTCGTCTCCCCTTTCTCCGTTTCGAACTTTCTTTCTTTAGCCACATTATCCGTCAGTGTCACAGACTCCTCTCACGTTTCCTGCCGCATTGATCTCAATCTCTTATTCCAGTCTTCTCTCGTCGCGTCTTGCTCGCCATCTCTCGCGCATGTTCTGCAGCTAATAACCCCTTTATTAATTTATAGCGGGACAGAAAGAACAGCGTGGCCATTAAAAGACGCCAAGACAGGATGTAAGGGCACAGACAGGAAAGAGCGTCTTTTACTCGTTTTTTTAAAATCCATGCCGCATGGTACTTGGTACTTGGGTTTTTATCAGTAATCTGTCAAATGACAAACGGGGTAATACTGTATATACTAGTGTTGTCCCGATACCAATATTTTGGTACCGGTTGTATTTCGATACCTTTCGGTACTTTTCGATACTTTTCTAAATAAAGGGTACCACAAAAAAATTGCATTATTGGCTTTATTTTAACAAAAAAATCTTAGGGTACATTAAACATATGTCTCTTATTGCAAATGTGTCCTTCAATAAAATAGTGAACATACAAGACAACTTGCCTTTTAGTAGTAAGTAAGCAAACAAAGGCTCCTAATTTAGCTGCTGATAGATGCAGTAACATATTGTGTCATTTTCCATTCTATTATTTTGTCAAAATTATTGAGGACAAGTGGTAGAAAATTAATTATTAATCTACTTGGTCATTTACTGTTAATATCTGCTTACTTTCTCTTTTAACAGGGTTCCTCGGACCACCAATCACTGACATGACAGCTGCGTGCATGGTTCTGAATAGGGCTGCAACAACTAATCGATTAAATCGATTAAAATCGATTATTAAAATAGTTGCCGATTAATTTAGTCATCGATTCGTTGCATCTATGCTATGCGCATGCGCAGAGGTTTTTTTTTTTTTTACTAAACCTTTATTTATAAACTGCAACATTTACAAACAGCTGAGAAACAATAATCAAAATAAGTATGGTGCCAGTATGCTGGTTTTTTTCAATAAAATACTGGATAGGATAGAAATGTAGTTTGTCTCTTTTATCCGATTATTAATCGATTAATCGAAGTAATAATCGACAGATTAATCGATTATCAAATTGATCGTTAGTTGCAGCCCTAGTTCTGAACAATGATTTATTTTTAAATAAGATTCTCTTTTAGTGCTTTTCAGCCATCAGTCTTGCTCTCGCTCTCGCTCTTGCTCACGCTCCTCCCGCCCCTTCTCCTTCCCGGCTGCTGCCTTTAACAGAGCGACAGGTAATTAGATAAACACTCCCAGGTGGGCCATCTACGCACCTGTCACTGATCTCAAAGCCGGTCCTGGCACACCTCGCTTCGCTGCAGGTCCGCAGGCCACGCCCCCCGTCCCCCCGCCCCCACAATTTTCTATCTACACTTCTGTTAAAATGTAATAATCACTTATTCTTCTGTTGTTTGATAATTTACATGAGTTTTGGATGATACCACAAATTTGGGTATCAATCCGATACCAAGTCGTTACAGGATCATACATTGGTCGTATTCAAAGTCATCATGTGTCCAGGGACATATTTCCTGAGTTTATAAATATAATATACATTTTTAAAAAACGAAAAAAAGATTTTGTGACGCTAAAAAATATCGATGTAATCATAGTAGTATCCACTAGATACTAGGGGTGTAACGGTACACAAAAATTTCGGTTCGGTACGTACCTCGGTTTACAAACGTTTACTGAGGGTTGTTAAAAGGAAAGGCCATGTAACACAGTGGTAAAACTGCAATGTGTTGCTGCCATTAAATTCTAAATTAATGATTATTTGCAAAAAAAAAATTAACGTTTCTCAGTTCGAACATTAAATATCTTGTCTTTGCAGTCTATTCAATTGAATATACGTTGAAAAGGATTTGTAAATCATTGTATTCTGTTTTTATTTACGAATTACACAACGTGCTAACTTCACTGGTTTTGGGTTTTTAATTTGTATACATTTTATTGGTAAAGAATCATGCTAAAACGCTCTGTATGATTTATATTTGTATTGCACCTGGTAAATTACACATCCAAAAATGTATATAAATCATATATATATACTTACATTTCATCTGTCGGACCACAGCTTTATTTGGCTCCAGCCAGTGCTAAGGAAATGTGACAAAAAGGAAAACAACAAGAAAAAAAAGTCAAATGTGTCAAATTGACAATGATGATGATGTGTCTTTTACTTCATATATTGGATTAGATACAGTATTTTCTTGTCAATACACTTGTAAAATAAAATAAAAACATGTCATCTGATTTTTAAGTATTTATCAACTCGGCTTCAAACTAGCTATTTGTTTGCTTCTGATGTGCGCATGCGCATGTCCCGCATTCTTTGAAAGGGCTCACGTTGGCTTACCCTCTGTTTCTCAGGATCCACATAGCGGATACCAAAGTAGTCCTTCTCCAAAAGGTTGTAGTGATTGCACACATGGTCAAGCAGAAACTGGCCTTTGGTGTCTCTCTGGAAAAAAATACAAAAACACCAACGCAAATGTTTAGAAAAAGCCTGAAAACCCCAACTTTTGCTAGTTAGCGCTATGCAAGTGGCCACCAGAGGGCGATAAACAGCAAACACCTGGCGTCAGAGAAAAAGAGCGTAGCTATCTTTTTTTTCGGCCCCTATAACTTTATTTCAACAACAATATGATACAAAACAAACACCATCATTCAGAATGGCAACAATTAGAGATGTCCGATAATATCGGTCTGCCGATATTATCGGCCGATAAATGCTTTAAAATGTAATATCGGAAGATATTGGTATCGTTTTTGTTTTTTTATTGGTATCGGTTTTTTTTGTTTTTTTTGTTTTGTTTTTTTAAATCAACATAAAAAAGACAAGATACACTTACAATTAGTGCACCAACCCAAAAAACCTCCCTCCCCCATTTACACTCATTCACACTCATTCACACAAAAGGGTTGTTTCTTTCTGTTATTAATATTCTGGTTCCTACATTATATATCAATATATATCAATACAGTCTGCAAGGGATACAGTCCGTAAGCACACATGGTTGTGCGTGCTGCTGGTCCACTAATAGTACTAACCTTTAACAGTTAATTTGACTCATTTTCATTAATTACTAGTTTCTATGTAACTGTTTTTTTTATTGTTTTACTTTCTTTTTTATTCAAGAAAATGTTTTTAATTTATTCATCGTATTTTATTATTATTATTTTTTTAGAAAGGACCTTATCTTCACCATACCTGGTTGTCCAAATTAGGCATAATAATGTGTTAATTCCACGACTGTATATATATATATGTATCGGTTGATATCGGTATCGGTAATTAAGAGTTGGACAATATCGGAATATCGGATATCGGCAAAAAAGCCATTATCGGACATCCCTAGCAACAATATAAACATAAAGTTGACAAACTATTCTTTATATTGTCTCAGAAGTTGTACGTGATAAAAATGTTACTTCACTTTCCAGACAATAATCCAAGATATTGAAACAAAAACTAAAAAAAAGAAAGAGAGAAAAACAAATATGTGAGGGATAGCACTTGAAAGAGAATGGAACAAAAACATAAGAAAGTATCATACCATACTTTTTTTTTTAAACATGTCAAAACAAACACATATCCATGTGCAATATTCATATTTCTTTATCCAACACCCTCCCTTTATTTTCCATCAATTTAATAAGGTGCATCCCTTATCCTATTAGAATAATCTAGTTTATTTTGTAGGTTTTTTCCATTTGTATTTAACGAGTCTGTTGTAACAAAATAATTTCAATAGTGGTATTCATCTTTTTTAGCACATGTTGACCAAAAAGTAACAATAAACTAAAAATTGTATTGTGCATTACTTAAATTAGCAAAACATCAGTAACAAAATTAGCACAGCATATAATAATTATATTAATACATGATTTACAGTCGTGGTCAAAAGTTTACATACACTTGTAAAGAACACAGAAGGTCTTATCTTTGTCCATGTGATGTCAAATTAATCAAAAATTGAGCTGTTTGGCCACAATACCCAGAAATATGTTTGGAGGAGAAAAGGTCAGGCCTATAATCCCAGGAACAAAATTCCTACCGTCAAGCATGGTGGTGGTAGTATTATGCTATGGGCCTGTTTTGCTGCCAATGGAACTGGTGCTTTACAGAGAGTAAATGGGGACAATGAAAAAGGAGGATTACCTCCAAATTCTTCAGGACAACCTAAAATCACCAGCCCGGAGGTTGGGTCTTGGGCGCAGTTGGGTGTTCCAACAGGACAATGACCCCAAACACACGTCAAAAGTGGTAAAGAAATGGCTAGATAGATAGATAGATAGTACTTTATTGATTCCTTCAGGAGAGTTCTCTCAGAAAAATCAAAATTCCAGCAGCAGTGTACAGAATTGAGATCGAATTTAAAAAGTAAAAAGTAAATAATTGGGGTATAAATGGAAACAAAATAGAAAAATATTACAATAAGAATAAAAATAAAAAGCAACAATGAGAATAAAAATACAACAGTAAAATAAGAATATAACATGAGAAACTAGGCAGGCTAGAATTAAGATTTTAGAATGGCCTTTCCAAAGTCCTGACTAAACGTGTGGACAATGCTGAAGAAACAAGTCCATGTCAGAAAACCAACACATTTAGCTGAACTGCACCAATTTTGTCAGGAGGAGTGGTCACAAATTCAACCAGAAGTTCATGGATGGCTACCAAAAGCGCCTTATTGCAGTGAAACTTGCCAAGGGACATGTAACCAAATATTAACATTGCTGTATGTATACTTTTGACCCAGCACATTTGGTCACATTTTCAGTAGACCCATAATAAATTCATAAAAGAACCAATTAATGTTTTTTGTGCTCCAATCACTCTATTACAAAAAAAGAAGAGTTGTAGAAATTATTGTAAACTCAAGACAGCCATGACATTATGTTCTTTAGACTTAGACTTCCTTTTTTATTGTCATTCAAATTTGAACATTACAGTACAGATAAGAACAACATTTTGTTGCATTAGCTCATGGTAGTGCAGGATAAAAAAGCAATAAGGTGCAGATATAAATAAATAAATTACTGTACAGATAAATATATTGCACTTTTGCATATTGTTGCGTCAGACCAGTTCTTCCTCCCAGGGAATCTAAGTTACTGGTCAATTCCAAATTATTTCGATGACATATATGCTGAGTAAGAAGGACCATCAAGACAGAATTGGAATATTTTCAAGTTTATACCAAAGCTTTAGGAGATCAACTTAATCAATACATTCATATCGGCTGCTCTAGTTGATCTAGCATTCAAACGGAAAGAGACTACTTCTTGAATAGGAAAACAGTCGCGGAAAAGGAAAAGTACCAGCTACTCTAAACATGGCTATGTAAAAAGAAAGAACTCTGCATCCTTCCACAATATGCATCCACGTTTATGGATGTATGTTATATTGTCTTTATATTCCAGCGAGTTAATCCATTTTTGGGGGGAATTGAGGGGATAATTATGATCATACTTGCCGACCCTCCCGAATTTTCCGGGAGACTCCTGAAATTCAGCGCCTCTCCCGAAAACCTCCCGGGACCAATATTCTCCCAAAAATCTCCCGATTTTCAGCTCCATGCGGACCTGAGTGAGGACAGCCTGTTTTCACGTCCGCTTTCCCACGATATAAACAGCGTGCCTGCCCAATCACGTTATTCCATACGAAGCTTCCGGCATACCGCCGATGAGCATGGTGCAGATGGAGAAAATCTTCTCGGCGTCCGTGTTGGCGCACACGTTGCCAAAGCCGACGCTGGTCAGGCTGCTGAGGGTGAAGTAGAGGGCGGCGATGTACGAGCTGCGCACCGACGGGCCGCCGACCGTGTTGTTGACGTAGGGCATCTCCAGGCGTTTGCCCAGCTCATGGAGCCATCCTCGGGGAAGAGACGGGAGGACAACAGGGTGACAAGAACTAAATCATCCAGACTAGAGATAAATTGTATTATTATGTTTATCTTACCTAAAAATAAATATATTTATTAATTTAAAAAAAAAAATGTTTTACTATATTTTGCTAAAAACATCAAAATTAATTGTATTTTTATTTGTATTTTTTCTGACTCCTTATTACATCCAGCCATAGAATTATACATTAAAATAAACATATTTGAAATAATTAATTTTAAATGATCATAATAATTCATTTAAAATGACCATATTTAATTATTAAAATAATTGCTTGTTTATCAACAACTTTAGCATTTTATTCATTACATTTTGAAGCTCTCAGAAGCCAAGTTATGTTATATTCCTTAAGATTTATTTATGCAAGTTTGAAGTATCAATTATCTAAACACAGTTTTGTTTGCATATTTTCAGGATGTAGGTATATACACTACCGTTCAAAAGTTTGGGGTCACATTGAAAAGTCCTTATTTTTGAAGGAAAAGCACTGTACTTTTCAATGAAGATAACTTTAAACTAGTCTTAACTTTAAAGAAGTACACTCTATACATTGCTAATGTGGTAAATGACTATTCTAGCTGCAAATGTCTGGTTTTTGGTGCAATATCTACATAGGTGTATAGAGGCCCATTTCCAGCAACTATCACTCCAGTGTTCTAATGGTACAATGTGTTTGCTCATTGGCTCAGAAGGCTAATTGATGATTAGAAAATCCTTGTGCAATCATGTTCACACATCTGAAAACAGTTTAGCTCGTTACAGAAGCTACAAAACTGACCTTCCTTTGAGCAGATTGAGTTTCTGGAGCATCACATTTGTGGGGTCAATTAAACGCTCCAAATGGCCAGAAAAAGAGAACCTTCATCTGAAACTCAACAGTCTATTCTTGTTCTTAGAAATGAAGGCTATTCCACAAAATTGTTTGGGTGACCCCAAACTTTTGAACGGTAGTATATATACAGTATATATCTAGCTGGTGAATTCTAGCTGTAAATATACTCCTCCCCTCTTAACCACGTCCCCAACCACGTCCCCGCCCCCAACCACGCCCTGCACCACCCCCACCACCTCCCGAAATCAGAGGTCTCAAGGTTGGCAAGTATGATTATGATGCGTTCAAGAGTCTCACGGTCTGAGGGAAGAAGCTGTTACAGAACCTGGAGGTTATGCTTCGGAGGCTGCGGAACCTCTTTCTAGAGTCCAGCAGTGAAAACAGTCATTGGTGGGGGTGGGAGGAGTCCTTTTACAAGTATGTAAACTTTTGACCACGACTGTATATAATTTAATAGTATAAATATGACTGGTCATATAATAAATTCAATATCATGTCAAATGTATAAGCACTGTAATTGCCTGCCCAATTAAGTGGCCTTTCAGGTGTTTTAAGTGACGAGGGTCGTCATTGGGACGCATTAAAGCATGGGTGTCAAACTCTGGCCCGCGGGCCACATTTGGCCCGCCGTGTAATTTCATTTGGCCCTTGAGGCAATATCAAATTAACATTAGAGCTGGCCGGCCGGTATTATATAGCGGCGATGCCGCTGTAACACCGCATTCACCGCTAATACTCATACCTGCCAACATTCCCGATTTTCCCGGGAGTGCCCCTCCCGAAAATCCCCCGGGGCAACCATTCTCCCGAATTTCTCCCGATTTCCACCCGGACAACATTATTGGGGGCGTGCCTTAAAGGCACTGCCTTCAACGTCCTCTACAACCTGTCGTCACGTCCGCTTTTCCTCCATACAAACAACGTGCCCGCCCAGTCACATAATATATGCGGCTTTTACACACACATAAGTGAATGCAAGGCATACTTGATCAACAGCCATACAGGTCACACTTAGGGTGGCCGTATAAACAACTTTAACACTGTTACAAATATGCGCCACACTGTGAATCCACAACCAACAAGAATGACAAACACATTTCGGGAGAACATCCGCACCGTAACACAACATAAACCCAACAGACCAAATACCCAGAACCCCTTGCAGCACTAACTCTTTCGGGACGCTACAATATACACCCCCGCTACCACCAAACCGCGCCCCCCCAACCGCGCCCCCGCCCACCAAGTTAATGTTGATATTTACCTCAGAAGGCTGTAAATAGAAAAGAGGCATTCAATTTTTTATTTTAAATGTTATTTAATATACCATTGATGTTTTTTCGTTTGTTTTTTGAAAGTTGATTTTGCACTATTAAGTTATATAAGCGTTGCTTGTTCCATATTCAGTGTTAAAGCAAATCAGTGTAGCAAACTGAGCAATAATTAACGTTTTATTCATGCACTTTCTCTTGCTACTTCGAGGCTTGAATGTTTGATTAATTCATTATTGTTATTTTATTTTCAAATGTATTGTTAGCCTGTGGAAAAAGTTATTGTTGATATTTACCTCAGATGGCTGCAAATAGAAAAGAGGCATTCGATTTTTTATTTAAATTTTATTTGATACGCCATTGATATTTTTTAATTATTATTATTGTTGTTATTATTTGAAACTCGATTTTGCATGTCACTATAAAGGTATATAAGCCTTGCTTGTTCAATATTCAATGCAAAACTTGATTGGGTCCCTATTAAAAGGTTAATTTGTTCAACCTTGCCCCGCAGCGTTGTTCAGTTTTAAATTTTGTCCCACTCTGTATTTGAGTTTGACACCCCTGCATTAAAGTGTCAGGTGGGAGTGTGGGGGCGTGGTTTACAAGCCTCACGGGGGGTCAGACACTGATGGCTGTTGGGCTTTTAGGAGGTCAGGTATAATGCCGAGTCCCAAACATGATCAGATGAAAAACGTTCCCCATCAAAGCTGACAAATTCCATGAACCTCAGCAATCCTTTGACACCCAAACCAAGCTGTCATGCACCTGAAATGGTGATGAACACATGGTAATAATACAAAGAAGAAGAAACGTGTCAGCAACTCTCTGGTGGTGATGCATCTGTGCAGTACAGTGCCAGTAAATACAGGCTGGATGTTCAGTCCATAAAAGCAATGCAGACACACAGAGAGCGATCAATAAACACTCTATCCTGAGTCAATCAATATCTACTCATCACATACAGTGCAGCCGCGCACACACACACACACACACACACACACACTCATGCACACACACTCACAGGCAAAATGGCACAACTAAGTGTCTGTACGCAGCAAAACATGAATGTGACGAGGCAGCTTGTTTGTAAGGACTTTATTGACCAAATAAAGATAGAGGCTAGAATGGCACTTAGAGGATTTTAGACCTTGGGCAAGGTTTAAATGTTCATGAAGGGGAAAAAAAAAAAAAAAGACACACGCAGAGACACATGGCGTAAATGCTGTAATGATAGCCGGGGTGTTTGTTTACCTAAACCGCCCAGAGGACAACGGATCAATTGGAAGCCAGCGGGTGATAGTTGGTAAATGGAGTGAAACTATGGAATGGTTTGAATGTGGAGTTAAAGCAATGTCCAAACATCAACCAGTTTAAAAGGAAGTATAGGTACATGGTATTCCAGAGGTACAGAGATGAAGAAGGGCTTTGATATTGGGTTGTTTGTGTTACAGAAGAGTATGGGGCTGCCCATTGAGGCAGTGGTGCTGCTGTGGTGGCATGATACCATTTCCATGATCACTAGTGGTAATGGTGTGGCTATGTATGTGTGTAGTGTGCATATGTATGTGTATATCTATAATTTATGTATATACAAGTTCATTAAAGGCCTACTGAAAGCCACTACTACCAACCACGCAGTCTGATAGTTTATATATCAATGATGAAATCTTAACATTGCAACACATGCCAATACGGCCGGGTTAACTTATAAAGTGCAATTTTAAATTTCCCGGGGAACTTCCGGTTCAAAACGCCTTTGGAGGATGACGTATGCGCGTGACGTCGCGAGGTCCCCGGAAGTGTTTGGACCCTATTGGAAACAAAATACACAGAGCTCTGTTTTCTTCGACAAAATTCCACAGTATTCTGGACATCTGTGTTGGTGAATCTTTTGCAATTTGTTTAATGAACAATGGAGGCTGCAAAGAAGAACGTTGTAGGTGGGATCGGTGTATTAGCGGCGGACTACAGCAACACAAACAGGAGGACTTTGTTGGATAGCAGACGCGCTAGCGGCGACCTCACCTTGACTTCCTACGTCTCCGGGCCGCCGACCGCATCATCGATCGCTGGAACGCAGGTGAGCACGGGTGTTGATGAGCAGAGAAGGGCTGGCTGGCGTAGGTGGAGCGCTAATGTTTTTATCATAGCTCTGACGAGGTCCCGTTGTTAAGTTAGCGTCGTTAGCAACAGCTTTGCTAGGCTTCGACAGGCGTCGAATACACATTAACCGTGTATTTACATGTCCAGTGTTTGGTTCGGTGTCTCCTGATAGTAGTATTGTTGATCTTCTGTCTATCCTTCCAGTCAGGGATTTATTTATTTTGTTTCTATCTGCATTTGAGACAGATGCTATCACGTTAGCTCATGCTAAAGAGCTTCGTCGATGTATTGTCGTGGAGATAAAAGTCGCTGTGAATGTCCATTTCGCCTTCTCGACTCTCATTTTCAAGAGGATATAGTATCCGAGGTGGTTTAAAATACAAATCCGTGATCCACAATAGAAAAAGGAGAGAGTGTGGAATCCAATGAGCCAGCTTGTACCTAAGTTACGGTCAGAGCGAAAAAAGATATCTCTTGAAATGCATTCTAGTCCGTCACTCTAACGTTCCTCATCCACGAATCTTTCATCCTCGCTCAAATTAATGGGGTAATCGTCGCTTTCTCGTTTCGAATATCTCTCGCTCCATTGTAAACAACGGGGAAATGTGAGCAGCACTACCGCTTGTGACGTCACGCTACTTCCGGTAGGGGCAAGGTTGTTTTTTTTATCAGCGAGCAAAAGTTGCAAACTTTATCGTCGATTTTCTCTACTAAATCCTTTCAGCAAAAATATGGCAATATCGCGAAATGATCACATATGACACATAGAAGGGATCTGCTATCCCCGTTTAAATTTAAAAAAATCATTTCAGTAGGCCTTTAAGTTTGTACATAGAGTGAACAGGTAGTTCTAGCTCAGAGTAATTTGTGATTTAAAAAAAAGGAGTGGGATTAAATAAGTGTAAACTTCTTCTCACTCCTTTTAAATTATGTAAAAAAAAAAAAAAGTCCAATGCTCATTTTTTATTTTTTTTTATTCTCCATTGTTTTCATTTTGTTATAATGGCTGTTAAGGCTATAGCACTGTATTGGATCAGGCTTGCTCTTGTTTTTATGCATATTTGAAATATAAATATATCAATCAATCAATCAATCAATGGTCTGTGTTTATATAGCGCTTTACTATATGTGGAATGATACCCTAAACCAGGGGTGTCAAAACTCATTTTAGATTGGGGGTTACATTGGGGAAAAATCTACTCCCAAGTGGGCCGGACTGGTGACATCACGGCACGATAACTTAAAAATAAAGACAACTTCAGATTGTCTTCTTTGTTTAAAAATAAAACAGGCACATTCTGAAAATGTACAAATCAGAATGTTGTTGGGGTTTTTTTACACTTACATGTTGCGGTTAATAGTATTCTATCTGTATTTGTCGTTATTTATATTTTCTGAATAAATTATGTGATAATGTTCATCAGTCAACTCATTGGTGTTAATTTTCAATCTATCAAGATAAAAAAAATATATTAAAATCAAATTATCCATCAATCAATCAATCAATCAATGTTTATTTATATAGCCCTAAATTACACGTGTCTCAAAGGGCTGCACAAGCCACAACGACATCCTCGGTTCAGATCCCACATCAGGGCAAGGAAAAACTCACCCCAGTGGGATGACAATGAGAAACCTTGGAGAGGACCGCAGATGTGGGTGACATTCTCTGGTCAGATACTTTTACTTAAGTATTGCTTTTAAGACTGACTGTAATTACTTTGTTCCTTATTTTCCTGTGTTTTGGTGTCATTTCTTGTCCTGGTGCACTCGTTTTGTCCGTATTTCCTGTTTGGTCTCCGTGTTTTGCAGCTTCTGTGTCTTGTCGTGCCGGCACACCCGTGGCTCATTGTTAATTAGTTCTATTCAGTTCCACCTTGGTGCCTGGTACCTAACAACGGGACCACACTGCAAAAAGTCAGTGTTCAAAAACAAGAAAAAACAAAACAAAAATTAGGGGAATTTTATTTGAACTAAGCAAAATTATCTGCCAATAGAACAAGAAAATTTGGCTTGTCAAGACTTTCCAAAACAAGTCAAATTAGCTAACCTCAATGGACCCAAAAATACCTTAAAATAAGTATATTCTCACTAATAACAAGTGCACTTTTCTTGGTGGAAAAAAAAGAGACCTTTTTGCTCAATATGTTGAAAAATATTCTTAAATTAAGTAAACGCTAGTGCCATTATCTTGACATAATGATATGCGCTCGGCATTACATTTCTTCAAACCAGCAAACTTACACTAAAAACTAATTTATTGTTCTTAATGGAAAGGCAACAAGGCAACCGCTTGTTACTCTCGGGGTCTCCTAGCCGCTCAGGCAAATCATATGGTCTAAAAATGAATTTTTCCATCGATAACATGACATCATCACACCAAGTGCATGCTCTTTCAGTCAATTAGTGCGCATATATACAGCCCAGCCCCCGGCAAAAAAAATTTTAATTGTAATTTTGAAGAATTTATTTGAATGTGCATGAACTATCTCTGTTCAAAATTGTTTGAAATGTCACATGTTAAATGTTTGAATATTAACTGTTCGTTTACTGTACTGTGCCAACTGTACTACTATATGAGTACGTATTTTCTATTGTTTCATTGAAAATAAATCAGCAAAGTCCATTTGGCTGTCATCTGTTTTAATTATGAGACACAATTGTGTCAAAATCATGATTTTTTTTTTTCATGCTTGAAATAACAAATTATTACTTTGAAAGAGTAGTTTTATACTTGTGAATGTTGATGACACAGCTTTGCAACAGTTGATATTTTAGTTTCAAGCATGTTTTACTCAATATAGGTCATAAAATCTTAGCAACAAGCTGTAATATCTTACTGAGATCATTTAGGACCAAAACCCTTAAAACAAGTAAAAGACTCTAACATAAAATCTGCTTAGTGAGAAGAATTATCTTATCAGACAGAAAATAAGCAAATATCACCCTTATTTGAGATATTCAATCTTACTTAGATTTCAGTTTTTGCAGTGCACCTGTTTGCACTTTATCTACATTCTCCGCATCCTGGGATCACGCCAACAACTACTACGTGTGATTGCCGCACCGACTTCACGTTTGCATTGGAAATTGACGTAGTTTATCTTTATGAATATTTCAAAGCCGACAAAATTTTACAAAACAACATTTTTTGAAGCTGTGCGTGTGTTTGCCATTCGTCCATATTTTTTTTACGTATGCGTGTCTCGGTGAGCGAGTAAATCTCGGCGAATGCCCGCAGGACGGAATCAATCAGTCCTGCTTAACTGAGCACAAATTCAACCTCCATCAGCAGGTTATTGAGCAGTTAGAGGACACACACATGCATGCACACACACACAAAGAGATGAACAATGAATTGTATAGGACTACAGGGAACACATGATGCATATGATGTGGTAAAATGGCACCAGGCAGGCTATTGACATCTTAAGTTTAAAGGTTTGACGTAAAAAAAAAACTGTATTCAGCATATTGAAACGCTTTGTTGTTGTTTTTTTTTACCTTATTATTAATATTTAGGACTGCATGAGAAAGTAGGAAGGAAAATATACATCTCAAACTGCTGAGCCAGCATTATTAATGCTGATAAGTTAGTACAGTGTGATGTTCCGGTCGCGGTTGCGGAAGGAGGTGCAGGTAAGATGAATCTTTTTATTCCAAAGACGGGCAAAACTTAGATCCTTAGCATGGCATAGCAAGGTATCACTTAGGGCGGGGGTCAGCAACCCGCGGCTCTAGAGCCACATGCGGCTCTTTAGTGCCGCCATGGTGGCTGCCTGGACGTCTTTCAGAGATGTGTGAAAATGGAAAAAGATGAAGTAATATATTTTCTGTAGGACGACAAACATGACACAAACCTTCTGTTACGGCGCACGCGCAGTCCGCTTTTCCCTCTTCTACAGGAGCACCTAGAAGCTCCACTGAGAGCGCCGCTAGACACGCGCAGACCGCGCCCACGCGCCACCACAGCCAGAGGCAATCTGCAATCCACGCACCTGGAGCTAATGAGAAGCGACAGTGTAAAGAGCCTCGCCGCTGACTTCTCCTCGTCGGAACGTAGCCCTGTGTACATTAAGCTTCTCCTGCTCTCTCTCTCTCTCCCTCGCTCGCTTGTCTCCCTCGTGCCTTGTCCTGATTGTCTTAGTCGTCTCTTGTCCCCACAGTCCTCCGTGTCTGCTGCTGCTCTTCCCCCGGACCTTGATTACCTTCCCCGATCTTCAACCCTACGCTCGGACTTCTGGACGCCTCTCTCCTGCCCACGACCCCGCTTGGACCACAGACCTCTTTGCTTCTCCCCCTCTGGGCTTGGTCACTGCCACATCCAACACGCACTCCAACAAACCCTCGGGTATTTACATACAGTTAATTTCCACACATAGTATTCCATTCACACACATGGTAGCATACACACCCAACGTAATCATCAAGTGCTCAATAAAACCCGTTGAGCTAGATCCTCTGTTGTCGTGCCTTCTCCTTCCCCCTTGTCGACCCATAACAACTTCCTAATTTTTAAAAAAGTCCCACTGTTTATACTAAACATGCCTCAATGATGAGAGCATTTGGCGAGCGCCGTTTTGTCCTACTGATTTTGGCGGTTCTTGAACTCACCATAGTTTGTTTACGTGTACAACTTTTTCCGACGCTGCCACAGAAAGACGTATTTTATGCCACTCCTTCTTTGCCTCATTTTGTCCACCAAACGTTTTATGCTGTGCGTGAATGCACAAAGGTGAGCTTTGTTTGATTGTATTGATTTGCTGGAGTGCTAATCAGAATATTTGGTCACTGCATGACTGCAAGCTATTTAGGCTAGCTGTATGTACATATTGCATCGTTATGCCTCGTTTGTAGGTATATTTGAGCTCATTTAATTTCCTTTACTTATGTCCTTTGTGTATTTAATTTATATTTGCATGTCTCATGACACATTATCTGTATGTAATATTGGCTACATTTCTCTGAGTTGTTTGTGTGCCATGTTGTTCCAGACCACAGCAAACGTTACCCAGCTCGCAAAGATTGTAATAAATCCATTAGAAGAAGACAGCCTGCCGTTTCCTTAAACTTGGACACACACATCTATACCTTTGGCCATCCTGAGCCAGTAATTTCCAGAAGTTATCTAATCCTGTGAGAAGCCTCAATTTTACAAAGATTTCCATTGTTGCAAAAATGTGTAAAATGAAAATGAAAATGCAACATTTCTGTCAACGAAGATTTGCGTCAGCCTTTGATAGTAGGCTAATATAGCTAATATAGACACTTACATTGTGTGTTGCCTTCATTATAACATTTATAAAAAAGGCTTTTAATTTTTTGCGGCTCCAGACAGATTTTTTTTATTTTTTTTGTATTTTTGGTCCAATATGGCTCTTTAAACATTTTGGGTTGCCGACCCCCGACTTAAGGCATAGCATTAAGCTAAACGTGTAGAAAAAAGGAACGTACATAAACGGTCACTTGAGCGAACATTGGACCCGCACCGAGTGGATGGCCAGACCGAGTACATAAGGAGTGTGATTAGTCTCTGCAGCAGGTGGGGACGCTAATCAAATAAACAGGAGTCTGGTGCGTGTGCTCAGCGCCCATAGCAACAAGAAAGGTAAACAAAGGTAGAAAGGAGCACAGAGAACACTGTAAACGGTAAACTGAAAAGAATCATGACAAACACAAACAAGACATGACCTGCTGTGACAGGTCATGACATACAGGAAGTTTACAAAGGGCTTTTATACCAACACCTAAGGAGCACAAGCAACATTTTAAAGTGCATGCAGGGGTAGACAAAGCTGCTGGATGCTGACCACTGATGCACAAACAATACATTGAATTAAGGTTGTACGGTATACCGGTATTAGTATAGTACCGCGATATTAATTAATCATATTCGGTACTATACCGCCTCTGGAAAGTACCGGTCCCCCACCCCCAGCGTCTCCATCGTCGTGTCATTGCTGGTTTACGAGCAGACGAGCATGTTCGGCAGCGCACAATCACGGAGTACTTACAAGCAGACACAGCATGTAGACAGAAAAGGGAGAATTTACACATTTTGGCTTAAAAACTAACGATAAAGGTGAAGTTATAATACTGAAATGCCCTCAGGAAGAGGTGCTTTAAGACATGGCTAAAGTCCATCCCCATTTTTAGCTACTTCTAAATCACTAATCCTCGCCTCCATGGCGACAAATAAAGTACGTTTCTTACATGTATCATCCCTGCAGGACGAGGAATAGCTAAACATGCTTCACTACACACCGTAGCTCACCGGCGTCAAAATGTAAACAAACGCCATGGGTGGATCTACAGCTAACATCCACTGTAATGATACCAAGTACAGGAGTGTATCTAGTTGATACTACTATGATTACGTCAATGTTTTTTGGCATCACAACATCTTCTTTCGTTTTTTTTTAAATTCATATTATGTTTCTAAACTCAGGACGGATGAGGACTTTGAATATGACCAATGTATGATCCTGTAACGACTTGGTATCGGATTGATACCCAAATTTGTGGTATCATCCAAAACTAATGTAGAGTATCAAACAACAGAAAAATAAGTGATTATTACATTTTAACAGAAGAGTCGAGAAAGTAAGCAGATATTAACAGTAAATGAACAAGTAGATTAATAATCATCATTAGACTGGCAAACACGATAGTCCAGGATATCACTCACCCACTACACCAATACGTCACCCCACTACCATCAGGGCGCAGGTACAGAACCATCAAATTCCGGAGGGCCCGCCTCGGGAAAAGCCTTATCCCTGCAGCAATAGCCGCCCTAAACAGCAGACCCGACCGACCTGTCTGACAAGCCTGTAAATGTGTTGGTCATGTATGATGTCTTTTTGTTATTTTTGTTCGTGATGTGTAATGTCTATTGTTTAAATGTACGGCAGTGAAAATGAATTTCCCCAACGGGGACCAATAAATATAAATCTAAATCTAATCTAATTCATTTTCTACCACTTGTCCTTAATAATGTTGACAAAATAATAGAACGGAAAATGACACAATATGTTACTGCACGTGTCAGCAGACTACTTAGGAGCCTTTGTTTGTTTACTTACTAATAAAAGACAAGTTGTCTTGTATGTTCACTATTTTATTTAAGGACAAACTTGCAATAAGCAACATACACTACCGTTCAAAAGTTTGGGGTCACATTGAAATGTCCTTATTTTTGAAAGAAAAGCACTGTATTTTTAAATGAAGATAACTTTAAACTAGTCTTAACTTTAAAGAAATACACTCTATACATTGCTAATGTGGTAAATGACTATTCTAGCTGCAAATGGTCTGGTTTTTGGTGCAATATCTACATAGATGTATAGAGGCCCATTTCCAGCAACTATCACTCCAGTGTTCTAATGGTACAATGTGTTTGCTCATTGGCTCAGAAGGCTAATTGATGATTAGAAAACCCTTGTGCAGTCATGTTCACACATCTGAAAACAGTTTAGCTCGTTACAGAAGCTACAAAACTGACCTTCCTTTGAGCAGATTGAGTTTCTGGAGCATCACATTTGTGGGGTCAATTAAAAAATGGCCAGAAAAAGAGAACTTTCATCTGAAACTCGACAGTCTTTTCTTGTTCTTAGAAATGAAGGCTATTCCACAAAATTGTTTGGGTGACCCCAAACTTTTGAACAGTAGTGTATGTTAAATGTACTGTAAGATTTGTTGTTAAAATAAAGCCAATTATGCAATTTTTTGTGGTCCCCTTTATTTCGAAAAGTACCGAAAAGTATGGAAATAATATTGGTATCGGGACAACACTACGTTGATTAACTGCTGTGGTCAGTGATGGTATGAGCTGCATGTCACAGTCCAAATTTGAGCATTTCGCCCACGTGTGTGCATCGTCTTCTCCTCGGGACTGATCCGTGCCAACAGCGTCACAATAAGCCGCGAAATCGGGACAAAAGGCACGGAGGAGACAAGCGAGGGTGACACAAAGAGCCGGGGCCGCAGACGGATCATGGAGTGACACTCGTCCTCGGGGCAGATGCTTGAGGACAGCCAGGGACGAACGGCGTGAGAAGGGAGGAGAGCGAGCCGAGCGGACACAAGCCAGGAGCATGAAAGAAGGAGAGGAAAGATGCTTGGATCGGCGAGAGGGAGCGAGACAAGAAGAGTCTATGTCATGTCCGACAAGGGCTTAAATACATCTTTCATATTGTCAAAGGGTGGACATTAAAAATTAACCCGGTCAGACTCTACATGATCTCACTTAATGATGGCAAAGTGCTCTGCTTTCTGCTTCACTTCACACACACACACACACACACACACACACACACACACACACACACACACATACACACACACACACACACACACACACACACATACTGGTTATCATTTGGAATGGGGACCATGTTTTTGATCATCTCTTGTGGGGACCACCCTTTCTACAGGTTGTGGAGGCATAAAAAAAAATGATGTCAAATGGCCACTGCCCAGTTAGCTCATACACGTCTTTAAATCTCTGGATTGATGAAGTAATGTGCTGATCATTCTTACTGGGGACCCTGGGGAAAAAAGAGTTAATATGGTTCATGGGGACCAAATTTAAATAATTTTGCATAATTCACACAAATTTGTACGTGACTACTGAGGACCATTTAAAAAAAAAAAATCACACTCAAACTAACCAGTAATAATGTTTTATGGGCCAAAGCTTAAAAATCACTTCAGAATGGATCTGACTATCATTTAAAAAGGTTTCACTTTTAGGGGACCTGTTTTTTTGTCCCCGTACCGTCAGAGGTCCCCTAAAGGTGACTGTGTAAACCAGGGGTGTCCAAACTTTTTCCACTGAGGGCCGCACATTGAAAAATCATTTTGATATTTTTTAACCAACACAATATACACTACCGTTCAAAAGTTTGGGGTCACCCAAACAATTTTGTGGAATAGCCTTCATTTCTAAGAACAAGAATAGACTGTCGAGTTTCAGATGAAAGTTCTCTTTTTCTGGCCATTTTGAGCGTTTAATTGACCCCACAAATGTGATGCTCCAGAAACTCAATCTGCTCAAAGGAAGGTCCGTTTTGTAGCTTCTGTAACGAGCTAAACTGTTTTCAGATGTGTGAACATGATTGCACAAGGGTTTTCTAATCATCAATTAGCCTTCTGAGCCAATGAGCAAACACATTGTACCATTAGAACACTGGAGTGATAGTTGCTGGAAATGGGCCTCTATACACCTATGTAGATATTGCACCAAAAACCAGACATTTGCAGCTAGAATAGTCATTTACCACATTAGCAATGTATAGAGTGTATTTCTTTAAAGTTAAGACTAGTTTAAAGTTATCTTCATTGAAAAGTACAGTGCTTTTCCTTCTAAAATAAGGACATTTCAATGTGACCCCAAACTTTTGAACGGTAGTGTATAAAAAATATACATTTAGGCTTCCACTCAGGCTTGATCCCGGGGACCCCAAAGGGTTTTTGGTCCCAAAAATATAAAAAATGTGTCATTATTCAGTATTATTATTTGTGTTATTATTCAAGTTTTTAAATCTCTAGATCAACATTAGGTCTATATGTCAATATAAAATGTTTTAAAGATTTAAATTGTATGCTCTTTTTGTCAAAGAAAACCCTTTTTTTTAATGAAAAAAAACACAAAATATGCAATATTTTCACCCAATAAATTTTTTAAGTGGGATATTTGAGATTATTTAATAATTGGAGGCTTAAAAAGGTCAATAACTCATAACACCATTGATTTTAATTCATTATTATTTTTTGAGCAATGACACTTAAAAACTAATCACACTAAAATTGTTGGGAATCCAAAAGGGTCCTACTCATTAAAGTGTTAAAAAATAAATTATAATTTTTTTTTTTTTACTGCTTACTTTTAACACAATAATCTCAAGATCAACTTCAGATCTATCTGTCAATTATAAGTTTTATTGTTGTTTATGTTTTTTGTTTGTTCGTTTTAGGCCCTTCATTAAAAAAACAGCTCGTTTTTTTACATGGCAAACACAAAATATGCAACATTTTCCCCAAAAAATATCTCAAAATATTTAATGTGACATAATTGGAGCCTTGAATAGGTCAATAATTCATAATGACATTGATTTTGATTCTTTTTTTTTTTAAAGAAAGAAACAGCCTGCATGGCAGCTTTGTGTGATTAGAGTAAACATTGCAACATTTTCTTGTTACATTTCACCTGTTTGCTCTTTAAATACCACTTTTAATGTTTTTTATTTTTTTCAATCGTATAATTAAAATGTGCCGTGGGGCCATTAAAAAATGACCTGCGGGCCGCACTTTGGACACCCCTGGTGTAAACAGAGCGATGTCCCCATTAAGTAAGCATTGCCAGGATACACACACACACACACACATTCTTGTATTTTTCACGTTCTTGAGACTTGCGAAAAATGCCTACCTCTAGGACCACCCTTTCTAGACATATAACGATTTGTTTTTACAACATTAATAATATATACATACTATGCAAATATAAAAAAGGTAAGCGCTTAGTAAAAAAAAAAAAATGTTTTGAATTTGTTTGTAATTGGTTTTTAAGTTAAGTTATTACAGTATGTCTCTATATACCTAGTTATTTTATTTTTTTAATACATTTTGGCCAGAGGGGGCGCATTTAAATTTCTTACACACACTTGTTATTACACATCCTTGACATCCTCAACAATGGGTAAAGTCATACAGTCCTTGGTTTTCTGTCATGTTTACTGTCCCATAAATATGGTCCGCTACGACTAAGTCTGACCTGAACAAACTGCAACTTGTTCAGAACAGACTGGTACTTAAATGTTCTTTGCACACTATTATTTCATTTATGCATTCACGCCTGTCCTGGTTGTCTGTTGAACAAAAGATGCATTGTAGTCTCCTTATGTTCTTTAGAACTATCATGTTAGATCAATCAACAGATTACTTTTACAAACAGTTTTTAAAATCAACTAACACACATATTCTTTGTATTTTTATTTTGTATGCTCCTATATGGACCCCAGGAAGACTAGCAGTCGCCTTGGCGCCAGCTAATGGGGATCCATTCAATAAACCAGTGGTCCCCAACCACCGGGCCGCGGTACCGGGCCTCGGCCGCACAAGAACTTTAAAAAAAAAAAAAGTTTTTTTTTTAATTTTTTTATTTGTATTTATTAAATCAACATACAAAACACAATATATACATTATATATCAATATAAATCAATACAGTCTGCAGGAATACAGTCCGTAAGCACACATGATTGTATTTCTTTATGACAAAAAAAATAAAATAAAAAAAAAAAAATTTTTTTTTACTACCCCTCACCCCCCGGTCCGTGGGACACATTTTCAAGCATTGACCGGTCCGCAAGTACAAAAAGGTTGGGGACCACTGCAATAAACAATAAACAATATGTTGGCCAGAAGGGGAGCACTTCAAATTTTTACACACACTTGTTATTTCATATGTTGACCAGAGGGGGAGCACTTTCAAAACCGACACACAGTCAATTTGAAAAATCCCTCCTTTTTGGGATTTCACCACCAGGGTGTCTTTTGTAATGTGCCTAAGGCCGATGACAAACGAGTAACAAACCACAGCTGTAGACGCTAACTGTTAATGGCCACTATAGTCTTAGTGCCGCAGTGTGACGCGGGTTGTCTATCAACTGTTCGCCTGGCGGGTTTTTTCGGGGATGAATTGGGAAGTCCTTCTTTAGCTGCCATCTTGTTTTATTATATATTGCTGCCTCTGCACCTGTCAATGTTTACTTTTGTTTGTACATTAAATCAACAACAAAAAAATCCTGACTTTGGAGCAATGTTCACGGACTCTTAGTCTTTTGCTCTCTATTAGATGCAATGCTTTTCCATATTGGGACCATGATTTCGGTCCTAACTTGTTCACCGGTCCTCATATGGAAGGTACTTTTCCTTGTTGATGTCTCAAGAAGGGTAGAAATACAAGAACACACACACACACACACACACACACACACACCTAAATACAACCACAGATAGCA
Organism: Entelurus aequoreus; assembly: GCF_033978785.1. Lineage (NCBI taxonomy): Eukaryota > Metazoa > Chordata > Actinopteri > Syngnathiformes > Syngnathidae > Entelurus > Entelurus aequoreus. The sequence goes on along the minus strand of NC_084747.1, from coordinate 50,536,462 downwards.
GTTTAGCCGTGTGCATGACAAGCTTTGTGCGACATAAAGCCGTATAAAATAAAAGCACTTAAGCAATCAAATATTCATCCCTATTTCCGTCCCAAATCCACAAAAATGCACACAACATCAAGTATTCATGCTGGAGCACAACTTTAGACGTCTTTAAATATGAGCAAAACACAGTTCTTACTGCACGGTGCGATAATATTTACACACACAAAAAAAATAGAATCGTAGGAAACACATTTAGATCTGAGTCATATTAGAAACAAAGATAGTAGCTAGCATGCCCACTATAAAATCAAGTATATACCAAAAATGCTCTAATTAACGCCTCTATTCAATCCACTGCAGAGTTAAAAAATGTTTTACAAGAATTGCTGTGTATGGTCATAGTAGTTCTATACAGCATGCTTGACTATTTTCATGTACATAAGATGCGTGATTGTAAATATTGTTAATGAGAATAATCCATCATAAAATTCCCTTCAAGAAAAAAGTACCTTTTTAATACAAAAAAAAGCCTTTTACCCAAAAATGCGTTACTCGTTGAAAATCAACCCAAAAATGGTTCATAGTTTTAAAAACCCAGACATTGAGTTAAAATAATACCCTTATGTTAGAATAATTGTTTCTAAATTATCACAAAAACTTTGTATTACATTGAGTTCCTGACAAGAAGACAAAAGGCTGTTTTTGAAACCTACCAAGAGTAAGGCTCGTAAAACTCCACTGTGTAGGGGGGGAAGCAAGATGAAGGTGTTCCTGTGTTCTCTCATGTATGGTAATCAACAGAAAGATATTGTTCTAACCCAAGGACTTCAAAGCGGAGAGAACCAAGGATCTGCCCAATTTCCAGACGGCCTCTTTTTGAAGTATTTTACGAACTCTTTTTGAACTATTTTATGGACCTCTTTTTGAAGTATTTTACAAACTCTCTTTGAACTATTTTATGGAATTCTTTTTGAACTATTTTACGACCTCTTCTTTTGAACTATTCTGTAACCAAAGGCAACGCTGTTTACGACCCACTTCCCTCTGGAAGTGGAAGCGCTGGTCAGGCGGTCGGAGTAGAGATGTGCGATAAGTAATATCGGAAATTACCGGTATCGTTTTTTTTATTATCGGTATCGGTTTTTTTTGTTTTTTTTAATTAAATCAACATAAAAAACACAAGATACACTTACAATTAGTGCACCAACTCAAAAAACCTCCCTCCCCCATTTACACTCATTCACACAAAAGGGTTGTTTCTTTCTGTTATTAATATTATGGTTCCTACATTTTATATCAATATATATCAATACAGTCTGCAAGGGATACAGTCCGTAAGCACACATGGTTGTGCGTGCTGCTGGTCCACTAATAGTACTAACCTTTAACAGTTAATTTTACTCATTCTCATTAATTACTAGTTTCTATGTAACTGTTTTTATATTGTTTTATTTCCTTTTTTATTCAAGAAAATGTTTTTAATTTATTTATCTTATTTTATTTTATTAATATTTTAAAAAAAGGACGTTATCTTCACCATACCTGGTTGTCCAAATTAGGCATAATTATGTGTTAATTCCACGACTGTATATATCAGTATCGGTTAATATTGGTATCGGTTGATATCGGTATCGGTAATTAAAGAGTTGGCCAATATCGGATATCGGCAAAAAGCCATTATCGGACATCCCTAGGTCGGAGAAAGTCAAATAAAGAAGGAGGAGTGCAATCTTATGGGAGAGCATGCTGGAGACAAGAGTACAGTGTGTCCAGGCGTTTCTCCTCAATTGAGTCCAAATTGAATTCTGTCTCTGTTTAATTCTTTGCCTCTTGTCTTGTTTAATAGATGTCATCAGTGTTTGAACCTGACACCTTATAACCCAAAAAATGGATTACTCTTCATAAAAATAACTCCAAAATTTAACCCAACACCCGCAACTAATAAATTGGGTTATCAAAATAGCCCAGCATTTGTTTTACTGTGTAGCATCCAATCATTTGGCATGCAAACTAAAACAGGAGTTGACACAAACAAGATCAAAACAATATTTTATAAGAGAACGAGACGTGTTGTGTATGGAAGAATCCTCTTAGTCCAAACAAAAAATAATAATTAATTGCTTAATAAATAAACCATCTTAGTAGTTTATCTTTCAAAACATCAGCCTTAACGTCGTAAGCACTAATAATACATGAACGCCATCAATTATTCAGAATGACATTTTCTAACATGCCATTTTATACATCATAGAGTCAATAAATGACTTTAATTGTTGCTGTGGACTACGGCACTAGGACCCTGGGAATCATGGCCCAGATACAAGGGCCTGTCTGTGTGTGTTGTTTAATTAATACGCACGTCAGCTTAATTATGACCGGTCCTTATCCACTTTACAATGTTTCTTGTCATGGCACGGCCCGACCTAATTGGCTAAATGTAAAACAACAAGGTTCAATTCCTACGTAAAGGAAGAAAGACAGTGCGAAATACTGCAATTTAAAAGGTAACAAAGTGTTGACGCTGTGCTGGTCTACTTTCCTCCTCTTGCAAGGACGAACAATCATCCCGAAGCCGATTCAGCAGTTGGGTGGAACTTAACCAGAATGCATCAGAGACAAATAAGCAATGTTGAAACTTAAAAAGTCAGCAATGAGCGAAAGTATTGCATGCTACAGCATACCATACATTATCCTGACTTTATAAGTACAGATAATCTAATATCGTATTGACTTGAATATTTTTATAACTTTTTTTTTTCACCCTCCGTGAAGATTGTGATTGAATCTTCATCTAAACAATATTATGTGAGCGTCCTGTCGGTCGGCATCCCGGCGAGAGTGGAAATATTGCAGTAAGTGTAACTTTTATTCTGGTTTAGTATGGTTAGTTTGTATGTTTAGCACCTAGCAATGCGGATGCTACAATGAAACTGCATCCATCACTCGGCTTATACAACTTATTGCTCATCCTCTTTGTGTTCGGGCTCAAAAATATAAGTGTGGAGGGGGGCGTGGCCTGCGGGCCTGCCGCGGAACAGGGTGTGCAAGAACCGGCCTCGAAGACAGCGACAGGTGAGTGGATGGCCCAGGTGGGGCCTTGTTATCTAATCACCTGTCGCCTTTATTAGCAGCAGCCGGCACGAGACACGAGGTTGGAGTTGGAGTGGGAGCCAGAGAGAGAGAGAGAGACACGATCAAAGAAAAATAAATTTTGCTGGAAAACAAAAGGCTCTCACCATTTATGCAAATAAAACAGTGTTGTACCCTGAAATCCGGGCTCTCGTGGCAGTGTGTGGGGGTCGCTACTTTATATTAGAAATGGCAACAGCGGAGGATGAATGTCCCATAACAAGAAGATAGAGAAAAAGAAGAAGCTTATCGACTACGGTGTCAGCACGGACTACAAAGGCGGACACGCGCAATTTTTCAGGATTTATGCAGATCCCAAATACAGATCAGCAGGTACCAGAAGGTAAGAAAAGTTGCTTTTGCATAATATTGCGAAACAAAACGCCAGATAATATGTCTTACCTTATACACACACCATAATAATACTCGTATGTTGAAGCACTTGATGTCCATATCCCCCCCCCCCCTCCTCCACACCCCTAATTGTAAATAATGTAAATAATTCAATGTGATTATCTTGTGTGATGACTGTATTTTGATGATAGTATATATGATAGTATATATCTGTATCATGAATCAATTTAAGTGGACCCCGACTTAAACAAGTTGAAAAACTTATTCGGGTGTTACCATTTAGTGGTCAATTGTACGGAATATGTACTTCACTGTGCAACCTACTAATAAAAGTCTCAATCAATCAATCAATCAAACGGTGCAGCCTGCACGTATCTCTTATGTTTGACTGCCATCTACTGGTCACACTCATCATTACACCATGTACCAAATAAAATTGCTTCAAAGTGGGGTAAGCTCAACCAAACTTATTCCTTACATTGAGCGCACCGAGTTATAAGACGCACTGTCGAGTTTGGAGGGGAAAAAATATATTTTAAGTGCGCCTTATAGTCTGGAAAATACCGTAATAGGTTTTTATTTTCACTGACTAATATATTTGTAGTGGTACTTTTAGCATGTATCTTTAAAACTTTACAACTACAGACTGAAAAGCGTATTTTCAGGAGTAGCACTAGTACATTTATATTAGTGCACTTACCCCTTAAAGCAGGGGTCCCCAAACTTTTTGACTCCGGGGCCGCATTGGGGTAAAAAAATTTGGCTGGGGGCCGCGCTATATATATATATATATATATATATATATATATATATATATATATATATATATATATATATATATATATATATATATATATATATATATATATATATATATATATATATATATATATATATAACATGTAAATGTGTGTGTGTGTGTATATGTACAGTATATGTAAATGTGTATATATGTGTGTGTGTATATGTATATGTCTATGTATATGTCCATGTATATATATATGTATATGTGTATGTATGTATATGTGTATATATGTATATATATATATATATATATATGTATATGTGTATATATGTGTATGTATGTATATGTGTCTATATATGTATATGTCTATGTATATGTCTATGTATATGTCCATGTATATATATATGTATATGTGTATATATGTATATGTATATGTGTATATATGTGTATGTATGTATATGTGTCTATATGGACATATACATAGACATACGTATATATATATATATATATATATATATATATATATATATATATATATATATATATATATATATATATATATATATATATATATATATATATGTATTCATACATACAGTATATATTCCTCGCGCACTAATTGACTTAAAGAGTGCACTTGTTGCATGTCACGTTATCAATGGTAAAATGCATTTTTAGACAATATGATTAGCCTGAGTGGCTAGGAGACGGTAGAAAATGGACTAGTAAGGACAAATTTGAAAAAAAATAAAAATAAAAATAAATTTAAAAAAAAATTTTTTTTTTAACTTGGGACTTCCCGCGGGGCGGATTTTGGACGCTGGGGTGCCGTATCCAGCCCGCGGGCCGTAGTTTGGGGACCTCTGTCTTAAAGTAAACTAGTACCACATACATGTTTTGTGTGATGTCACTCCAAACTTCAGCATGGCAAGTGTGTGCATTTTCCCAGAACTTATGAAATAATGTTTGAGTGCACAGCAAGAGTTTGGGAAGTGGTAAGTAAGTAGGTCATTGGTGTTTGCACCACTGCAAAAGATTAGACTGCTGGGGGAAAATACGGAGGCCAAAAAGTGTCCGGTGGAGGAGTCAGGATGCAAATCATCCTTTGAGGCTTTGCTCCGTAGACTGAAGGAAGGCAAGCCGAGGATCCAAACACTTTAAAGGCGGCATATATTGCATTTATGCATGCCATACTGCATTACGACATTCATCAGTTTAACTTTTAGGATGGTGCCTGTTGGACATTTAATCCACATAATACAGGTTTATATCATCATTGTTACAGAACCTGTGAGGTCAAATACAGCTGACTGTTGAGCCAATTACAGAACCGACAGAAATGGCCCACTGACACTTTTCCACTGCACATTAGTACCAACTCAGCTTTACCAGGCTCCGTTTGCAGCGTTCGGTTTTTGCAAAGCAAAGTAATCATTGAACCCATCAGTCGGAAAGAGACACTATCAACAAAAATTAAGGCCAATGAGAAGTGTTGCGTGTGGTTGTTGGTCTCTCACACACACACACACACACATACACGCACACAAGCACACACACACACACATTCTTGTATTTGTTACCTTCTTGAGACCTGAAGAAAAATGCCTACCTTTTTAGGACCACCCTTTCTATATATATAAAGATTTGTATTTACAACATTAATATTATATACACACTATGCAAATTTAAAAAAGGTAAGCTTTTAGTAAATTTTTTGGTTGTTGTTGAATTTTTTGTGTGTAATTGATTTTTAATCTTCATTATTTACTTCAAGTTATTACAGTATGTCTCTCTATATATATAGAAAGGGGGCGCATTTCAATTTTTTACACACACTTGTTATTTCGTATGTTGGCCAGGGGAGGAGAGGGGGGGGGCACTTAAAATGTTTTATTTTTTTCCCAATTTTAATCATTATAATCTACGGAGCCCCTAAAGGGACGTTGAGAAAAAAAATATCTAGATCTCGCAAAAATTAGTGCGAGATCTCGCAAAACATCCATGTCCCTTTAGGGGCTCCGTAATAATCCCCCATTCCTGCACTTCGTCATATTTTTATTTTCAACATCATCTCCTCATAATCATTTGTTTCCCAAAATGTCAGAAAGTCAATAATGTTATCGATTTTGTTTTTCCTTAATGTGTTTTTTATTTGATTGGTTTTTTTTGTCTACAAGTTGTACTTAATTTGCCGGTCCTTGAACGCACCACGGTGACACTGTGCTGCATTTGAACAATAACGTTTTGTTTTTATTTCTTTTAATATTTATTTATTCATTTGATAGAGAAATCACAATACCCCCCCCCCCCCCAAAAAAAATACAATAGAAAAAATAATTGTAATTGGTTTTTAATATTCATTATTTACTTTAAGTTATTACAGAATGTCTCTATATACATATTTATTCATTTTTTTTGTTTTGTTTTGTTTTTTGTCGACAAGTCGTACTCAATTCGCCGGTCCTTGAACGCACCACGGTGACATTCTGCTGCATTTGAACAATAACGTCTTTTTTTTATTTCTAATAATATTTACTTATTCATTTGATAGAGAAATCACAATACAGGTACTGAGAAACAGACACTTTTTTTCCCTCCCCCCCCCCCCAAAAAAAATACAGTAAAAAAAAATAACATTTCTATATTTATTTATTATATATTTAGTTTTTCCTTAATGTGTTTTTTTTTGTTTTTTTTTGTTTTTGTCGACAAGTTGTACTTAATTTGCCGGTCCTTGACCGCACCACGGTGACATTGTGCAGCATTTGAACAATAACGTCTTGTTTTTATTTCTTATAATATTTATTTATTCATTTGATAGAGAAATCACAATACAGGTACTGAGAAACAGGCACTTTTTTTCCCCTTCCCCCCCACCCCAAAAAAATAATACAATAAAAAAAATAATTGTATTTGTTTTTTAATCTTCATTATTTACTTTAAGTTATTACAGTATGTCTCTATATACATATTTATTCATTTTTTTTGGTTTTGTTTTGTTTTTTGTCGACAAGTCGTACTTAATTTGCCGGTCCTTGAACGCACCACGGTGACATTCTGCTGCATTTGAACAATAACGTCTTGTTTTTATTTCTTATATTTACTTATTCATTTGATAGAGAAATCACAATACAGGTACTGAGAAACAGACACTTTGTTTCCCTTTCCCACCCCAAAAAAAAATACAGTAAAAAAAATAACGTTTCTATATTTATTTATTATATATTTAGTTTTTCCTTAATGTGTTTTTTTTTGTTTTTTGTTTTTGTTTTTGTCGACAAGTCGTACTCAATTCGCCGGTCCTTGAACGCACCACGGTGACATTCTGCTGCATTTGAACAATAATGTCTTGTTTTTATTTCTTATAATATTTATTTATTCATTTGATAGAGAAATCACAATACAGGTACTGAGAAACAGACACTTGTCCCCCCCCCCCGCATCCCCCCCCCCAAAAATACAGTAAAAAAAATAAAATTTCTATCTTTATTTATTATATATTTAGTTTTTCCTTAATGTTTTTTTTTTTGGGTTTTTTTGTTTTTGTCGACAAGTTGTACTTAATTTGCCGGTCCTTGAACGCACCATGGTGACATTGTGCAGCATTTGAACAATAACGTCTTGTTTTTATTTCTTATAATATTTATTTATTCATTTGATAGAGAAATCACAATACAGGTACTGAGAAACAGGCACTTTTTTCCCCTTCCCCCCCACCCCAAAAAAATAATACAATAAAAAAAATAATTGTAATTGTTTTTTAATCCTCATTATTTACTTTAAGTTATTACAGTATGTCTCTATATACATATTTATTCTTTTTTTTTTGGTTTTGTTTTGTTTTTTGTCGACAAGTCGTACTTAATTTGCCGGTCCTTTAACGCACCACGGTGACATTCTGCTGCATTTGAACAATAACGTCTTGTTTTTATTTCTTTTAATATTTACTTATTCATTTGATAGAGAAATCACAATACAGGTACTGAGAAACAGACACTTTTTTTCCCTTTCCCACCCCAAAAAAAAATACAGTAAAAAAAACAACATTTCTATATTTATTTATTATATATTTAGTTTTTCCTTAATGTGTTTTTTTTTGTTTTTTGTTTTTGTTTTTGTCGAAAAGTCGTACTCAATTCGCCGGTCCTTGAACGCACCACGGTGACAATCTGCTGCATTTGAACAATAACGTCTTGTTTTTATTTCTTATAATATTTATTTATTCATTTGATAGAGAAATCACAATACAGGTACTGAGAAACAGACACTTTTTTTCCCCTTCCCCCCCACCCCAAAAAAATAATACAATAAAAAAAATAATTGTAATTGTTTTTTAATCTTCATTATTTACTTTAAGTTATTACAGTATGTCTCTATATACATATTTATTCTTTTTTTTTTGGTTTTGTTTTGTTTTTTGTCGACAAGTCGTACTTAATTTGCCGGTCCTTGAACGCACCACGGTGACATTCTGCTGCATTTGAACAATAACGTCTTGTTTTTATTTCTAATAATATTTACTTTTTATTTGTTATATTTACTTATTCATTTGATAGAGAAAAATTCTATATTTTACACACACTTGTTATTTCATATGTTGACCAGAGGGGGAGCACTTTTAAAAGCGACACACAGTCAATTTGAAAAATCCCTCCTTTTTGGGACAACCCTAATTTTGATAGATTTCACCACCAGGGGTGCAAATGAGACATTCTCTATTAGATGCAATGTTTTTCCGTAATGGGACCATGATTTATGTCCTAACTTGTTCACACCTCCTCATATGGAAGCTACTTTTCCTTGTTGATGTCTCAAGAAGGGTAGAAATACAAAAACCCACACACACATATAAACACACATGCGCGCACACACACACGCACGCACTTAAATATAGCCTTAGTGCACTGTGAATAGCAGTTTAGCAGTGTGTGTGTGTGTGTGTGTGTGTGTGTGTGTGTGTGTGTGTGTGTGTGTGTGTGTGTGTGTGTGTGTGTGTGTGTGCTAGCCTTGTGCCACATAAAGCCATGTAAAATAAAAGCACTTATGTAATCAAATATTCATTCCCATTTCCGTCCTAAATCCACAAAAACTCACAAAACATCAAGTTGAGGGCAAAGTGCAGCAAAGTGGAGACTGCGGAGTAAAGCAATGCAACATCTAGAGCTAATGTTTTGTTTTTGTCATGACAGCGGTGCCTCGGTTAACGTCAATAATGCGTTCCAAACGTGAGGTGGTTCACCAAAACATTCGCTACCTGAAGCAAATGTTCCCCATAGGAAACAATGTCAATTCAAATAATATGTTCAAAACTAGAGATGTCCATACTTGGTCAACAGCCATACAGGTCACACTGAGGGTGGCCGTATAAACAACTTTAACACTGTTACAAATATGCGCCACACTGTGAAACCACACCAAACAAGAATGACAAACACATTTCGGGAGAACATTCACACCGTAACACTACATTATCACAACAGAACACATTTCCGTCTTTAACCGAAAATAACTTTAACTAGTGCATTTGTTAACTGTACTAGCAGTTCATCCTCAAATGTTACAATGAAACCCCAACCAAGCAGGTAAAGTACCGTATTTTTCGGAGTATAAGTCGCTCCGGAGTATAAGTCGCACTGGCCGAAAATGCATAATAAAGAAGGAAAAAAACATATATAAGTCGCGCTGGAGTATAAGTCGCATTTTTTGGGGAAATTTATTTGATAAAACCCAACACCAAGAATAGACATTTGAAAGGCAATTTAAAATAAATAAAGAATAGTGAACAACAGGCTGAATAAGTACTTTATATGACTCATAAATAACCAACTGAGAACGTGCCTGGTATGTTAACGTAACATATTATGGTAAGAGTCATTCAAATAACTATAACATATAGAACACGCTATACATTTACCCAGGGGTGTCCAAACTTTTTCCACTGAGGGCCGCACACGGAAAAATTAAAGCATGTGGGGGCCATTTTGATATTTTTAATTTTCAAACCATGACAAAATATATGCATTTTTTATTTATTTTACCTTTAGGGGTCCCGGGGACCATAAAGGGTCTCAGTCAATAAAATGTTAAAAATAAGTCAGATAATTTTTTTATTATAATTATTTAACGCTTACAGTAAATCTCTATATCAACTTCAAGTTGATATAAAGTAATACAAATTTAAAAAAATGTTTTATGGCTTTTCTGTCAAAAACAACTTAGCTTTTTTATAGTAAAACTGAAATATGCTGTATTTAGTCATTAGAGCCCTAAAAGATCAATAATGCAGGACACCATTGATTTTAATTCTTTCATATTTTTGAGTAATCACAGTGAAAAGATAAATAAAAAATCACTAAATATATTTGGGATCCCAAAGATGCCCCACTCATTAAGTGATACATTTTTATTAGGTTTTTCTTTTACTTTCAACACTTAAGTTACGAGATCAACTTCAGATATATCCGTCGATTTTATGCTGGAACTATTATTTTGTTTGCTTTATGCGCTTTTGTCAAAGAAAACTTTGATGTTTTTATATGGCTACTACACAATATATGCAATATTTACCACATAAAACATTTTAAAGTGAAATATTTGAAGTAATTGGAGCCCTGAAAATAATTCATTATAACATGGATTTTTTGTCATTATTTTTTTTTTTTTGAGCAATGGCAAAAAAAGAAAAATGAAGAAAGACAAAAGAAAACAAAAGCAGCCTGCATGGCAGCTTTTGTGTCAACATTGCAACTTTTTCTCGTTAGATTTCACCTCATTCCACTTTTTTTAATGTTCTTTTTTATTTTTACAATAGTATTTCCAGAATGTGTGGCGGGCCGCACTTTGGACACCCCTGCGTTTACCAAACAATCTGTCACTCCTAATCGCTAAATCCCATGAAATCTTATACGTCTAGTCTCTTACGTGAATGAGCTAAATAATATTATTTGATATTTTACGGTAATGTGTTAATAATTTCACACATAAGTCGCTCCTGAGTATAAGTCGCACCCCCGGCCAAACTATGAAAAAAACTGCGACTTATAGTCCGAAATATACATGGACTGTGTTGCATGTCTTGGCTCTTTCTTGGGGGGGTTCTCTTTGTCACATGACACTCTGCGTGACCTTGTTCCTGAACGATAGAGGTACTTTACCTCATCATCACCTGAAATACTGCCGGGGACGCCAGCGCACGCGCGCACACATGCAGGCGAGGGTATAAAATGCATGCACACACAAAGTGAATGAGTGGGCACACAGGCTAATAAGCTCAGAGTCGGAGTCATAAATTATCAATTTATGGAGCAGAACCGGTTTCTATTCTAATGGAGGGACATCCTGTTTGCTACTACTGCACAACACCCGGAGAGAATAGTGATGGAGTTTTGTGGCGGCATCGCCTCGATTGTCACTTCTCTTATCTTCAGACCACAGCAGGTTTGTGGAAGACAAAGAATACGTCGAACAGAAAAAGGGACCGAGAGAGTGTGTGTGCAAGACGTTACTCTTGTAATACAAAAGCAGCCATGATAGATGTCTTTGAGAGACAAGTCAGATTAGTGTCCTTCAGTCATGCACACTACTTTTATAGGAAATGATTGACGTTTAAAGGCCTACTGAAAGCCACTATTACCGACCACGCAGTCTGATAGTTTATATATCAATGATGAAATCTTAACATTGCAACACATGCCAATACGGCCGAGTTAACTTATAAAGTGCAATTTTAAATTTCCCGCTAAACTTCTGGTTGAAAAATGTTTATGTATGATGACGTATGCGCGTGACGTCACTAGTTAAACGGAAGTATTGGTACCCCATTGAATCCGATACAAAAAAGCTCTGTTTTCATCTCAAAATTGCACAGTATTCTGGACATCTGTGTTGGTGAATCTTTTGCAATTTGTTTAATGAACAATGAAGACTGCAAAGAAGAAAGTTGTAGGTGGGATCGGTGTATTAGCGGCTGGCTGTAGCAACACAACCAGGAGGACTTTGACTTGGATAGCAGACGTGCTAGCCGGCGCTAGCCGGCGCTAGCCGGCGCCAGCCGGCGCTAGCCGGCGCTAGCCGGCGCCAGCCGGCGCTAGCCGCCGGCGCTAGCCGCCGCCGCTAGCCGCCGCCGCTAGCCGCCGCTAGCCGCCGCTAGCCGCCGCTAGCCGCCGCTAGCCGCCGCTAGCCGCTGCTAGCCGCCGCTAGCCGCCGCTAGTCGCCGCTAGTCGCCGCTAGCCGCCGCTAGCCGCCGACCGCACGGATGATCGGGTGAAGTCGATCGCTGGAACGCAGGTGAGCACGGGTGTTGATGAGCAGATGAGGGCTGGCTGGCGTAGGTGGAGCGCTAATGTTTTTATCATAGCTCTGTGAGGTCCCATTGCTAAGATAGCTTCAATGGCGTCGTTAGCAACAGCAAATTATTAACCGTGTATTTACATGTCCACAGTTTAATAGTATTGTTGATCTTCTGTCTATCCTTCCAGTCAGGGGTTCATTTATTTTGTTTCTATCTGCATTTGAGCCCGATGCTATCACGTTAGCTCCGTAGCTAAAGAGCTTCACCGATGTATTGTCGTGGCGATAAAAGTCACTGTGAATGTCCATTTCGCGTTCTCGACTCTCATTTTCAAGAGGATATAGTATCCGAGGTGGTTTAAAATACAAATCCGTGTGTTAGGATCCGCTGCTCGGATCAGTTTGTTTACCTTTTTAGTGTCACGTGTGTTTTCAGTACCTTGTGTTTGTTTCTGTTGCCATGACGGCAGATTGTGCTCAGCTGCCTCTGGTTAGTGTTCGAGACGCTCACCTGTTGTCCGGGCACTAATCAGAGGGCTATTTAGTCTTTGCCCGGGCCTCACTCGGCCTGGCTTGCTAATTTGCTTTTATGCAACAGCTAACGACTTCTTCGATTCCTGCTAGCTTTCATGCTATATTATTTTGCTTGCTAGCTCCCATGCTAGTCCCTTTGTTTTTGTCTTTTGTGCTATGTACACGTCTTTGTTTTTTCCCTGCTATGATTTATTTGCTTAAATAAATCATTTTCCTACCTGCACGCTGTGTCCGAAGCCGTCTGCATCCCTGGGAGAACACCTCGCACCACGATGCGACCAGGTCGTTACACCGTGATCCACAATGGAAAAAGGAGAAAGTGTGGAATCCAATGAACCCTTGTACCTAAGTTACGGTCAGAGCGAAAAAAGATACGTCCTGCACTGCATTGTAGTCCTTCACTCTCAAGTTCCTCATCCACGAATCTTTCATCCTCGCTCAAATTAATGGGGTAATCGTCGCTTTCTCGGTCCGAATCTCTCTCGCTGCTGGTGTAAACAATAGGAAAATGTGAGCAGCCCTCCAGCCTGTGACGTCACGCTACTTCCGGTACAGGCAAAGCTTTTTTTTATCAGCGAGCAAAAGTTGCGAACTTTATCGTCGATGTTCTCTACTAAATCCTTTCAGCAAAAATATGGCAATATCGCGAAATGATCAAGTATGACACATAGAATGGATCTGCTATCCCCGTTTAAATAAAAAATAATAATTTCAGTCGGCCTTTAAAGTCTGGTTCGTTTGCCTAGTGCAGGGGTCGGCAACCCAAAACGTTGAAAGAGCCATATTGGATTAAAAATACTAAAAACAAATCTGTCTGGAGCCGCAGAAAATGAAAAGCCGTATACAAGTCTTATAATGAAGGCAACACATGACGTAAGTGTCTATATTAGCTATAATAGCCTACTATCAAAATGGCTTTAAAAGTCTTATATAAGCATACTTGCCAACCCTCCCGATTTTTCCCGGAGACTCCCGAATTTCAGTGCCACTCCCGAAAATCTCCCGGGGCAACCATTCTCCCGAATTTCTCCCGACTTTCACCCGGACAACATTATTGAGGGCGTGCCGTGATGGCACTGCCTTTGGCGTCCATAAAAACAGCTGCCGGCCCAGTCACATGTTGTACGCGGCTTTTACAGACCCACGTAAGTGACTGCAAGACATACTTGATCAAAAGCCATACAGGTCACACTGAGGGTGGCCGTATAAACATACTTGCCAACCTTGAGACCTCCAATATCGGGAGGTGGGGGGTGGGGTGGGGGGGGGGGGGTGTTGGGGGTGTTGGGGGCGGGGGGCGTGGTTGGGGGCGTGGTTATTTACCGCTAGAATTCACCAACTCGAGTATTCCATATATATTTCATATATATATATATATATATATATATATATATATATATATATATATATATATATACATATATATACATATATACACATATATATATATATATATACATATATATATACACATATATATATATACATATATATATTTATATATACATACATATATATATATATATACACACACATATGTATATATATATATATATATATATATATATATATATATATATATATATATATATATATATATATATATGTATATATATATATATATATATATATATATATATATATATATATATATATATATATATATATATATATATATATATATATATATATGTATATATATATATATATGTATACATACAGGTATATATATATATATATATATATATATATATATATACATATATATATATATATATATATACATACAGGTATATATATATATATATATATATATATATATCAGATTCAGAGCTTTATTTGTCCATTCTTAACATGTACAAGACACATAAGAACTGAAATTACATTTTCGGCACAATCCCGCTAAGAGCAGACATACGTTACAGGGAGACAAGACGGGACCGCCAACGGATCAGCCACTTAGGCGCTCCTTAAAAAGGTGGGAAAAAGGTGACATTGGGGAAGGGGGGAAGTAAAAAAAAATATCAGTCTGAGGCTGGACCCTCAGGAATGGTCCAGACTGAGTCCGAGGAAAAAAACCTCACATAGCATGGCACACATAAACATGGTACATGTAATCACAACAACTCGCAACAGAGTCATCCAACAGGACTTTGGAGGCCGGCAGCTGCTGTTGAGCGCTGCTCAGCCCCCACAACCCCGGAGGAATTAAGCAGTGGTGAAGGCGTTGATTTGGGGAGGGGTGTGTGCGTGCATGTATGCCCAATTAACTTGGGTGAGATGTTGGAATTGTCTTTATGGGCCGAGGCCGGCCCCAAGAGTTCAAGAGTTCAAGAGTCCGACCCAGGTGCTTTTGAAAAGAAGGGAAAGGTCAAAAGCGTCCATCTTTGAGGAGTCCTCAGGGGAGTGTTTTCAAACAGCCTGTTCCTCAAGGCCATTCGAGGGAGTCAAATCGTAGATTAAGATGTTGTTTTTTCTTCGAGCAGTCAAAACAATGACATTCCTGCTCTGTATGCTGGCTCTGACAATTCCAATTTATTCTTTCTCTAACTTCATCAAGATGGAATCTACCTTGCGATTCAAATCAGCAATCGCTCCAGTCTGTGATCCCACAGCACGACCCAATCCTTCCATTGCGTTGAACAGCCTGTTGGCCCCTTGAGTGGCTGCCATCGTCTTCCGAATTTGACGATACACCAGAGCAATGCCCAGCCCAATCAGCAAATGCCCTGCGATCACAGCTCCAAATAGGTAGATGTCTTCCACGTCCTCGATGGAAAGGACTGAGAGGCACATGATTCTCCAAGTATTCCAGGAATCTCTCACGTACCCCGCAGCAATGGTTCCATCAGGGCAGCCAGGCTCCCCCGAACCTCTTTTCCTTGTCGAAAAGACTGTGTCAATTGCGTCGAGAGTCCAGTTGATCAAATTCATTTTGATGTTTAGATTTGAGGACAGCTCAAGAAAAGAGGCTTCAAAAAGTTCGGACAAGACAAGGACACAAGAAAGCAAGCGGGAAGGAGGAGGAGCAGGGAAAAATGCGACCACCCTCACCAAGAGGCAAGACAGAATATATGTATATATATATATATATATATATATATATATATATATATATATATATATATATATATATATATATATATATATATATATATATATATATATATATATATACATACAGGTATATATATATATATATATATATATATATATATATATATATATATATATATATATATATATATATATATATATATATATATATATATATATATATATATATATATATATATATACATACAGGTATATATATATATATATATATATATATATATATATATATATATATATATATATATATATATATGTATATATATATATATATATATATATATATATATATATATATATATATATATATATATATATATATACATACATACAGGTATATATATATATATATATATATATGTATATATATATATATATATATATATATATATATATATATATATATATATATATATATATATATATATATATATATATATATATATGAAATACTTGACTTTCAGTGAATTCTAGCTATATATATATATTTATTTTATTTACATAAAAGAAATACTTGAATTATCTATCCATTAGATGGCAGTATTGTCCTGTTTAACTTCTCTGTTCATGACTGAGAAATCATTTCGGCCACCGTGTTCAATGGAGAAGTCTGTTCTACATATTTACAGGCAACATACACCTTCCCCTTCGAACTGTCCTGGATGAACTGAAATTCTTGTTTCCATTCGTTTTGGAACTTGCAAGCGTATTTATACTGTGGGAAAGCGGACGTGAGAACAGGCTGTCCCCAACTCAGTCTCAGGTCCGCATTGAGCTGGAGGGGGCGTGGCCTCCAGCTCCGGCTGAATACCGGGAGTTTGTCGGGAGAAAATCTCTGCCGGGAGGTTGTCGGGAGAGGCGCTGAATAACGGGATTCTCCCGCTAAAAACGGGAGGGTTGGCAAGTATGCGTATAAACAACGTTAACACTGTTACAAATATGCGCCACACTGTGAACCCACACCAAACAAGAATGACAAACACATTTCGGGAGAACATCCGCACCGTAACACCACATAAACACAACAGAACAAATACCCAGAATCCTTTGCAGCCCTAACTCTTCCGGGCTACAATATACACCCCCCTCAATTCGGAGGTTTTAAGGTTGGCAAGTATGTATATAGGGACAACAACAAATAAAGGCTCACTCAAAGCCCACCATACCTTCACTTCCACAGGGGCATATATTTATTGCACTCGCTCCTTCTGCCAGTTATTAATAATAACCGCCACCTCGCATCACTTTGTTAATGTCTGTATCGTTTTTAGTGCATTATGGGCCATGTTTGCGTCCACAATCAAGTCTGGTGACGATGAAATAAAACACCATGCTGGGTGTGTACAGTATATGCAATGTTGTTTCTATTAGTCACTGAATATTCACGCCATATTTGTTCATATTTACTTGCTCTTTTGACTTCCCCCTTGCAATTACAATCTTTCTTTTTTTTTTTCTATCTCGCATTTTAAAGGTGCATAGGAGCAGGTTTTAGTCCTCCAACAAACCATTCGCACCACGTCTCATCTGGTCTTTCTAACCCATTTGTCATCCCCCCAGCACTGTACTGTGTAACACAGTCTGGACTCGCCGCTAAAAGTCAGAAAATAGATGACGACTCTTTAATTGATGATCATCAGAGAGGCGCAGGTGAGTCGGCAAGACGAGAATAGAAAAGCCGTGGCTATTTTTAAACTTGCTCAAAAGACGTTTTGAGAGCAGCGTCACAAATAAAATGCTAGGGTAGTGTAAAGAAGTCTTTGCTGTACTCGACCGATGGCGTCTTGATTAGGTGACGTTCAGGAGGGTGGCGATTCTGTACATAATTACTGCCATAATGGGGTATTCATTTTAGTATATACGGTGATTACAGTAAATAATCTACTCTACTTATGACAGTACTTCTTTCCCGACTAAGCATTAACTCCCACCAAGCAATCCATACCGCGCTCAAGCATTGTCCACGGGACCGGGGCACTGCAAAAAGTCCGTGTTCAAAAACAAGAAAAAAAAAATACAAAAATTAGTGGTATTTTATTTGAACTAAGCAAAATTATCTGCCAATAGAACAAGAAAATTCGGCTTGTCAAGACTTTCCAAAACAAGTAAAATTAGCTAACTTCAATGAACCCCAGAATACCTTAAAATAAGTATATTCTCACTAAAAACAAGTGCACTTTTCTTGGTAGAAAAAAAGAGACCTTTTTGCTCAATATGTTGAAAAATAATCTTAAATTAAGTAAATGCTAGTGCCATTATCTTGACATAATGATATGCGCTCGGCATTACATTTCTTGAAACCAGCAAACTTATACTAAAAACTAATTTATTGATCTTAATGGAAAGGCAACAAGGCAACCGCTTGTTACTCTCAAGGTCTCGTAGCCGCTCAGGCAAATCATATTGCCTAAAAATGCATTTTTCCATCGATAACATGACATCATCAGTCAATTAGTGCGCATATATACATATATAATTATTTTTTTTTAATGTAATTTTGAAGAATTTACCTGAATGTGTATGAACTATTTCTGTTCAAAATAGTTTGAAATGTCACATGTTAAATGTTTAAATATTAACTGTCAGTTTACTGTACTGTGCCAGTACAGTAAACTATAACTAACTATATGAGTACGTATTTTTTCTACTGTTTCATTGAAAATAAAACAGCAAAGTCCATTTGGCTGTCATCCGTTTTAATTATGAGACACAACTGTGTCAAAATCATGATTTTTTTTTTCATGCTAGAAGTAAGAAATGATTACTTTAAAAAAGTAGTATTATACTTGTGAGTGTTGATGACACAGCTTTGCAACAGTTGATATTCTAGTTTCAAGCATGTTTTACTCAATATAGGTCATCAAATCTCAGCTACAAGCTGTAATATCTTACTGAGATCATTTAGGACCAAAACACTTAAAACAAGTAAAACACTCTAACATAAAATCTGCTTAGTAAGAAGAATTATCTTATCAGACAGAAAATAAGCAAATATCACCCTTATTTGAGATATTTAATCTTACTTAGATTTCAGTTTTTGCAGTGCCCCTGTCATAAACACTCTAAACACATAAGCATGCAGTACATAAACACACTTGTTTAGGGCCACTGGCATGATAATGGCAACCGGTCAATTTAGTAGCTGATCGTCATTCGTCACCATGCACTGCAAAAAGTCAGTGTTCAAAAACAAGAAAAAAACAAACAAAAATGAGGGGTATTTTATTTGAACTAAGCAAAATGATCTGCCAATAGAACAAGAAAATTCGGCTTGTCAAGACTTTCCAAAACAAGTAAAATTAGCTGACTTCAATGAACCCAAAAATACCTTAAAATAAGTATATTTTCATAAATAACAAGTGCACTTTTCTTGGTAGAAAAAAAAAATTAGACCTTTTTGCTCAATATGTTGAAAAATATTCTTAAATTACGTAAATGCTAGTGCCATTATCTTGACATAATGATATGCGCTCGGCATCATGATTTTTTTTTCATGCTTGAAGTAAGAAATTATTACTTTAAAAAAGTAGTTTTATACTTGTGAGTGTTGATGACACAGCTTTGCAACAGTTGATATTCTAGTTTCAAGCATGTTTTACTCAATATAGGTCATCAAATCTCAGCAACAAGCTGTAATATCTTACTGACATCATTTAGGACCAAACCACTTAAAACAAGTAAAACACTCTAACATAAAATCTGCTTAGTGAGAAGAATTATCTTATCAGACAGAAAATAAGCAAATATCACCCTTATATGAGATATTTAATCTTACTTAGATTTCAGTTTTTGCAGTGTGGTCGTCATGCTCTGCCGGGGTTTGCTACACTGCAAAAACTGAAATCTAAGTAAGATTAAATATCTCAAATAAGGGTGATATTTGCTCATTTTCTGTTTGATAACATAATTCTTCTCACTATGCAGATTTTATGTTAGAGTGTTTTACTTGTTTTAAGGGTTTATGTCCTAAATGATCTCAGTAAGATATTACAGCTTGTTGCTGAGATTTGATGACCTATATTGAGTAAAACATGCTTGAAACTTGGTCAGAAAGTGCAGCAAAAGTTGCGTTGTTTTGAGGCTTTTTTCTTTTAAATAACGTTGAATTAACTTCTGATTTTACGATTTTTTAAATCAATGTTTTAAGTGTTCCTTGTAACCTCAGCCTTAAAAAGTACAGGATTTTACCCCAAAAAATTTTTTGGGGGGAGGGGGGAACTGTATTGATGTTTTACTCATTTTATACCACAAAGTAAAAGTAGACACTAGTTGGCAGTAAAAGCACATACAGAATTGCCTTAGCGTGGTTATGTATCCATCCATCCATTTTCTACCGCTTGTCTCTTTCGGGGTCGCGGGGGGGTGCTGGAGCCTATCTCAGCTGCATTCGAGCGGAAGGCGGGGTACACCCTGGACAAGTCGCCACCTCGTCGCATAAAGGTTAAATAAATATATAAATACATGTAAAGTAGGAAGTGAGTACACTGCAAAAACTGAAATCCAAGTAAGATTAAATATCTCAAATAAGGGTGATATTTGCTTGTTTTCTGTCTGATAAGATAATTCTTCTCACTAAGCAGATTTTATGTTAGAGTGTTTTACTTGTTTTAAGTGTTTTGCTCCTAAATACTCTCAGTAAGATATTACAGCTTGTTGCTGAGATTTGATGACCTATATTGAGTAAAACATGCTTGAAACTAGAATATCAACTGTTGCAAAGCTGTGTCATCAACACTCACAAGTATATAACTACTTTTTTAAAGTAATCATTTCTTATTTCAAGCATGTAAAAAAAAAAATCATGACTTTGACACAATTGTGTCTCATAGTTAAAACAGATGACAGCCAAATGGACGTTGCTGTTTTATTTTCAATGAAACAATAGAAAATACATACTTATATAGTAGTACAGTTGTTATTAGTGAGAATATACTTATTTTAAGGTATTTTTGGGTTCATTGAGGGTTAGCTATATTTACTTGCTTTGGAAAGTCTTGACAAGCCAAATTTTCTTGTTCTATTGGCAGATAATTTTGCTTAGTTCACATAAAATACCCCTAATTTTTGTATTTTTTTTTCTTCTTGTTTTTGAACACTGACTTTTCGCAGTGTACTTCAGTGTGCTGCTAAATGTTTATACTCTACCCAGAAGGCTTAGCGCTGTAGACGGGTACGAGAGGTCTGAGCAATGCACTTATAGACGGAAAGCTTCCCTTACACAAGAAAACAAACATACGTTTTGATTAGACAGTTGACTTGCACATTTGAGCACCTTTCAGAGACAAAAAAAACAACCTTGACTGGCCAAAATGTGCGGGGAATTTGCAGCCATTGGACAAAGTTGCAAAGCCGCACATAATTTGCGGGGAGTTGTTTGGAGGGACCGATTTACAATATACCTAATAAGTCAGGACAGGTTGCAGAGCGATGAACATAAACATGCCGAGGCATCGATAAAGTGTAGCGTAGTGTGAGTGCGGGCCAGCAGGGGGCACTGTGGAAAAGGTGAGTCACCCTTTTTTTACTGATGAGTGCAGAAGATGTCTTGCGGGGTACAGGTTAGTCATCTGTGCCTTCCATATAACTCCTTTGCCGACAGCTGACACGGGGCGGCCACATGAGGATCACTGATCGGTATTAATTATACATGAAGTGTCACAGAGAGGCGAGGGCAAAAAGCAGCATAGACAATGGGAGGAGGTGAGGAAAGATGGTCAAAAGGCACACCAGGGGTGAAAAGGAGGCGGTGAAGAGGTGAGTGGAAGTAAGAAGATAGGATGGATGGTGGACGAGGTCAGCTGAGTATTGATCTGACATTACCTCGTTACATGAGAGCCTATTATACACACTAGCGCCGCATTTCATGGCCGCCTGACAGTAGGAAATACCCCACATGGACACTTTGTTACAAAGACTTCAAGAGTGGACATTTATACAACGCTGCGGCTAATTTGTGGATTTCTTTCGGGTACACCAGCAATAAAATTAAGCCTTGTCACATCAGACCAATGATATTGCCGAACGAGTGACAGTGATTAAATCAAACGCGCTCACACAATCATTCAGTCAGCCATTTAGCACGTTATGGACTCACTCTCATCATGGAGAAAACACGGCACATTGATTGACTGATTGAAACTTTTATTAGTAGATTGCAAAGGGAGAGAATACATTAGGGCTGCAACTAACGATTAATTTGATAATCGATTAATCTGTCGATTATTACTTCGATTAATCGATTAATAATCGGATAAAAGAGACAAACTAAATTTCTATCCTATCCAGTATTTTATTGAAAAAAAACAGCATACTGGCACCATACTTATTTTGATTATTGTTTCGCAGCTGTTTGTAAATGTTGCAGTTTATAAATAAAGGTTTAGAAAAAAAAAGAAAAAAAATTATTAGAAAAAAAATAATAATAGAAAACCTCTGCGCATGCGCATAGCACAGATCCAACGAATCGATGACTAAATTAATCTGCAACTATTTTAATAATCGATTTTAATCGATTTAATCGATTAGTTGTTGCAGCCCTAGAATACATTATACGAAACAGTAGAGTTTACACAGTACAGTACATATTCCGTACAATTGACCACTAAATGGTAACACCCGAATACGTTTTTCAACTTGTTTAAGTCGGGGTCCACGTTAATCAATTCATGATCTTATGAGCTCCATTACAACAAGGCGTTCAAACTAGAGATGTCCGATATTATCGGCCGATAAATGCTTTAGAATGTAATATCGGAAATTATCGGTATCAGTTTTTTTATAATCGGTATCGGGTTTTTTTATCTTATTTTTATTTCTTATTAAATCAACATAAAAAACACAAGATACACTTACAATTAGTACACCAACCCAAAAAACCTCCCTCCCCCATTCACACTCATTCACACAAAAGGGTTGTTTCTTTCTGTTATTAATATTCTGGTTCCTACATTATATATCAATATATATCAATACAGTCTGCAAGGGATACAGTCCGTAAGCACACATGATTGTGCGTGCTGCTGGTCCACTAATAGTACTAACCTTTAACAGTTAATTTTACTCATTTTCAATAATTACTAGTTTCTATGTAACTGTTTTTATTTTGTTTTACTTTCTTTTTTATTCAAGAGAATGTTTTTAATGTATTTATGTTATTTTATTTTTCTTATTTTTTTTTAAAAAGGACCTTATCTTCACCATACCTGGTTGTCCAAATTAGGCATAATAATGTGTTAATTCCACGACTGTATATATTGGTATCGGTTGATATCGGTATCTGTAATTAAGGGTTTGGTCAATATCAGAATATCGGCAAAAAGCCATTATCGGACATCCCCAGTTCAAACCAAAACTGGAGGCTGAAGACGTCACATTATTTTTACCCACAGCATTTTTCAGACCATAGGGCGCACCAGATTATAAGGCGCACCGCCGATGAGCGGGTCTATTCAGGTCTATTTCCATACAAAAGGCGCACCGGATTATAAGGCGCATTGACGAGGTCACATTATGATTTTTTTTCTACATTTAAAACACTTCCTTGTGGTCTTCATTACATGTGATAGGTTGTCTTCTACCGCCTGGGTTGTTGCACGACCAAATCGCGTGTAACAAACTCGTCCAAAATAATTTGCCCGTGATTTGGGTGGCCCCAAACAAAAAAAAATCCCACAAGACGGTGACTCGGCCTTGGTGGTTTTCTCATTAAGTATGACTGCATGATGAACCACCGTGGGGCCAAAGAAAGTCACGAGTGTCAGCACTCTGATAAAGAAGGTGATAAAATACTACTGAATTCCAAAAACAACTAGAAAACTGCAAAAGTTGTGTCTCTGCCAACAATATTATTTAATACAGGTAAATTTATTACCATAAAACTATGTTAAAACTATATTCCGGTCCATAAGCTGTTACTTTTTTCCTCGACTTTGAACCCTGCGGTTTTTTACAACCCTGCGGCTAATTTATGGATTTCTTTCGGGTTCACCAGCAATAAATCAAGCCTTGTCACATCAGACCAATGACATTGCCGAACGACGGACAGTGATTAAATAATCAATCAATCAATCAATTAATCAATTGATCAATCAAAGTTTATTTATATAGCCCTTAATCACAAGTGTCTCAATGGGCTGCACAAGCCACAACGGCATTCTCGGCTCAGATCCAAATCAAACGCGCTCACTCGATCATTTAGTCAGCCATTTACCACATTATGGACTCACCGTCATCATGGAGAAGACACGGCAAAATGCACACGGCGCAGCCTAAAAGACGGCAAAAAAAGACCCGGCTACCGAAACAGGAAAAACCCCACCGCACGAAATGGAAATCCACCATTACTAACGAGCCACGAAAGGCCCGGACCGCTGTGCGCCAAAGCAGACGACTTCAGTTGAAAGACGAAGATTTGTGAATATAGTTTGTAAATATTTTATTGGTATCGAGACAACCCTAGTCTTTTTTATGCAAGACAAGAATTACATCGCATATGCAAAACGGCACGTCTTGGGGACAAACACAGCTCATCAGCATTAAAGCTACACACACACACACAAAATGTCGTGTTTCCAGTACACTGCAAAAAGTCAGTGTTAAAAAACAAGAACAAAAAATACAAAAATGAGGGGTATTTCTTTTGAACGAAGCAAAATTATCTGCCAATAGAACAAGAACATTTGGCTTGTCAAGACTTTCCAAAACAAGTAAAATTAGCTAACCTCAATGAACCTAAAAAATACCTTAAAATAAGTATATTCTCACTAATAACAAGTCCACTTTTCTTGGTAGAAAAAAAAAAAAGAGACCTTTTTGCTCAATATGTTGAAAAATATTCTTAAATGAAGTAAATGCTAGTGCCATTATCTTGACATAATGATATGCGCTCGGGATTACAGTTCTTGAAACCAGCAAACTTATACTAAAAACTAATTTATTGTTCTTAATGGCCCGCATCAAGGCCAACACACTTCCAACGCTCTATCGTGGACTCCTCAGACTTATTTGAAATGAGTAGGGATGTCCGATAATGGCTTTTTTGCCGATATCCGATATTCCGATATTGTCCAACTCTTAATTACCGATACCGATATCAACCGATACCGATATATACAGTCGTGGAATTAACACATTATTATGCCTAATTTGGACAACCAGGTATGGTGAAGATAAGGTCCCTTTTTTTTTTTAATTATTCAATAAAATAAGATAAATAAATTAAAAACATTTTCTTGAATAAAAAAGAAAGTAAAACAATATAAAAACAGTTACATAGAAACTAGTAATTAATGAAAATGAGTAAAATTAACTGTTAAAGGTTAGTACTATTAGTGGACCAGCAGCATGCACAATCATGTGTGCTTACAGACTGTATCCCTTGCAGACTGTATTGATATATATTGATATATAATGTAGGAACCAGAATATTAATAACAGAAAGAAACAACCCTTTTGTGTGAATGAGTGTAAATGGGGGAGGGAGGTTGTTTGGGTTGGTGCACTAATTGTAAGTGTATCTTGTGTTTTTTATGTTGATTTAATAAAAAAAAATTAAAAAACGATACCGATAATAAAAAAAACGATACCGATAATTTCCGATATTACATTTTAAAGCATTTATCGGCCGATAATATTGACAGGCCGATATTATCGGACATCTCTAGAAATGAGTGAAAAAAATCCAAAACCTTGACTGTATTGACGACAGCAATAAGGGCGTTGACCCACATAATGGCGCACGGTGCCCACAAAGCAGAAGAAAAGGTCGGAAGGAAAGTGGAGAAGTGCTTGTTGTGAAACGTGTAGCACGGGGAGGTCATGAAATATGCACGGCGGCGCACATAAGCGCAGCACTCGGAAACACAAAGCCATTTAAAGAAGCTCTAGAAAAAGAGGCAGTCAGCTAGAAAATACATAAACGTCCATTTCCATTCCACGGTGCACTGATTCACACTTCCAGCTTTTACTTGATGTTTTCATACCTCTGACACTGACTTTAACACGCTTTTGTACTCTCCCAGGCTGCGGCACGCACATGCACGTACGTGTATGTATGCGCTATAATATGACGACACAGACATGAGCTTCTTTTGGTGTGTTGAGTGAAAGTGTTGTTTGCACCAGCCAGTCACACCACACCAATATCCCAGCCATGTTTCTTGGAACTGTACATATAGTGGAACATCTAGACCAGAAGAGTCTATAATGCTGCATGGCACACTGTAAAAATACACCTCAACAGGAAAA